>NW_021319083.1:33249530-33257844 GCF_001605985.2 Dendrobium catenatum
CATGGTGGGATTGAAGACGCCGCGGTGTCCACGACACGACACCGATCGTGCACGTCTTTTTGGGCATGGTGGGATTGAAAACGCCGCGGTGTCACACGACACGACACCGACCGTGCACGTCTTTCTTGATGTGGCGGACAGGCTATGACTCCTGGAATTTTTCCTAAATGGGGGAGACATCATGAGGCTGCCGGATTTTTCAGTAAGTAGGGGACTTGACTTGAACTTCAATGAACAAAAGGGTACTTGCATGAACAACAGTGAACTTGAACAAAATGCACAATGAACTAGACTTTTAAATTAATAAATGGACGATCACATTAAAAGTACAAATGACAAGTAATAATCACGAACATCAATGAACAATTACAAGGACTTATGGTTTTTAACATAACTCGCTCGCAAGCAACAAGGCCAAAGGAAACGTATAATTTGATTGTAAATAGGCATATGAAGTCTTTAAACATTACTGTAAATTGCCTATAAATAACAACAATTGATGTGTAGCATCCACATCATTCACACAAGCAAATGCAATAACCTCAATTGAAAGCAAACACCTCAAGCAATAAGGGATCTATGATGTGCAATGAACTGTTCATGAACGATAACAAGGGTCATGCAACTGGTGATTTGAAATGATTGTAATGACTACGAGGATGTGCGATGAATACAAACATTCATTGACGGATCAGCTGCAAGCAAGAATCAAAACCCATCATATGCACGACACCTCATCTACAAGTAGAAGAAGAAAATTTGCAGTGTGAATGTTGTAGTTTGTGGAAGGATAAGGGCAACAGGCTTAAATGAAAATACCAACATTACCATACAATAACAAGCACGATCACCTGGAATTTAGTGATGAATATAACTTATGAGCACACTGCAAGCAACAGTGGTGGATATGTTGCAAGTGTAATAAATCCCCTATAAACATAGAATTGTAGGCGACGTATTATCCACAAGCGAAGATCAAAAGCTTGTAACGAGCTCACCAGCTCACCCATAAACAACAGCAATAAA
Organism: Dendrobium catenatum; assembly: GCF_001605985.2. Taxonomy (NCBI): domain Eukaryota; kingdom Viridiplantae; phylum Streptophyta; class Magnoliopsida; order Asparagales; family Orchidaceae; genus Dendrobium; species Dendrobium catenatum. The sequence continues at coordinate 33,250,557 of NW_021319083.1, forward strand.
ACCCGCCAATAAACACAAATTCGCTTGCAGACAATGAAGCCTCCTGCAAATATATAAATGTAGCGTTTAGTGAATGGCAGGATATTTGTACAATTAAAGGCAACTCAATATCAGGTGAGATGTATTTATCCTTTACAAACAAAAGTGACCACTATACAACAAATGCAAGTAATTGCAATATTGCACAACTTGTCCACGCATAACATCAGGAAGCTTGCGATGCATACAGTGAGCATATTTACGAACATTGATAGTGAATGTATCGCCTGTAAGCAAAGATAGTTGATATGCAACGAGTGCAAGCATCCACGAGTCACTGCAAGAGACCTGTCATATACACAGTGTGGTATCTATAAGCAAATGCATAAGAGTTGTAGTAAATGCAGGCTCCTATAAGCAGCACTGAAAATCTGCATATGGAGCAACTCGCTTGTAAATGACAGCAGAAGACTGAAAATGCATACAACGATCCCGCCTACAAATAATGGCAGTGTTTGTATTGAAAATCCTCCACAAGCATTAGCAAGGAGATTATAGCAAGCGTGACTTATTGCCTGCAAACAAAGGGCATCAAGCCTGTGATGAATGCAATTGTTTACGAGCAACAGAAGTTCATCAATGCACAATGCAAGAGACAACGAGGGACCCAAAACCAACACTACCATTCACATATAAGTAAAAGCAGAGAAGTAGTAAAAACTATGGACTACTGGTAAAATAAGGCAGCAGATTTGCGACGCCAAGTCGTCATGCAGAATAAATCAGTTTATTTGCAAGCGATGGGTAGGTCCCTGACGTACCTCACAACTCATTTACAGGCTTAAGTATATTCTCGCAGGCTGAACGTTGAGGAAAAAAAAAAGTAACTTGTAGAAGACAAGGAACTAAATTGCGTTGACGATGCACAACAAATGAAACCCAGCGTGCTACTAAACAACGTGACTAGATCCGCAACACGCACACAATCGAACTGAAGGTAGTCTATAGGCTTCCAAATAAGGCCCAGCACACAACGACACAACGCCACCGGATCCACAACATGGATACAATCAGGCAGAAGACGTGTGCGAATTCTCGAGTGAAGTCCCGTGCATTTCTCAACAAGAACTCATCTACAATAAGTAGCAAATAACCATAGTGAGATGCCACGTCATTGGATCCGCAACGCTAATACAAGCAAACATAAGGCGTCTACAAGCTCTCAAATAGAACATCACGCACATTTAAATTATAGTTGTTTGTACAATTGACCAGTGTCAAATCTTTCAAAATGCATAGCGCATGTATTCCAACATGCATAGCTTATTATGTGAACAAGCAAGCATCGGTGCAAATGCGTATACACATATGCATATACGATGTACTTATCCGTTAACTACATTGTACAAACTGCATGCAAAATCATACTCTCACATGGGCCTCGACAAGCTTGTTACCTACATGTGATGTCTGAGGATGTTGTGCGGGTCGAGAAGTGAACTTAAGTTCAAGACCAATCATTCTCCTTGATGGGAGGGGAGTCGACAAGACTTGAACCAATGAACAAATATACAGTCGCAGTATTGCTCGAGATATGTCTTATACGTTCATATAGACATTCAAGGACAATTATATAAGAAATTCATTGACAAAGGCACAAAGTCTACTATGAACCCAATCCTCTGCCATCAATTAAACATAGTCGATAAGGTTCAACATATAATTACAAAAATGCCCCATAAATACTCTCATGGACCCCGGCGAGCGTGTTGGATGAATGCCTCGAAAGAGAGATAATGAAGAGGGATGAGGGAGCAAGAAAAAATCCTAGAAAGGGGATAATTTCCATAGGGAAGACCACATGATATTTCAAATATTCATTTATCATGCAATAATCCCTAATACAATACACTCATTTTATAGACCCAAAAACATACCTAAAATATGTTAGCGCTAGAAACAAACGAGGCTAGAAACAGACGAAATAATGCCCATATATGTATAACATCTGACCCATAATAGTTATTTTAAATACAAATTAAAAAACACAACATACTCCCAATGAAAGATTGAAGGAATTTGCACTACGTCTATTCCTGTGGGCTGCCAAAAAATTTAATATGGATAACTAAAATTTTGTTAGAGGGCGAACTATTGAGCTTTAAATGTACTGTGGAATTGGTAAAATCCACCAGGAAGATGAGAGACGAATATCCACGAGTTGAGGTAATAAATGGGAATTACATCATTGTGTCCACAATATTAGTATAAGATTCTCTTTTTTCTATCCTAAAAATATCACCAACTCCAAAAATGATAAAAAATAAATCCCAATATAGTTTCCCGATTATTCGTATATGATTAATTTGGTCAGAGAATATCATTTCTTTTTCTCAATTTAATCCCTTGACTATATAAAAGTTTTTCAAAATAAACCCACATGTATAAATTGTGGTACAAAATGATCCCTCATGTAGAAAGTTATCATGAGTCTTGGTAATTGTTTATGCTACAAAGAGTAAGAATTCCATGCAGTACAGGAATATAATCATACTAGAGAGTGGGGATAGTATAAGAAATGGAAACTTTAATTTGCTTCCATGAATTATAATCCCACAAACAAGCCATCAAATCTCATATTTATAAATATATAGTTATAAGATAAAATGAAAATTCAAGCCAAATTTAGACAACATGTAATAATCTTATCATCCAATTTAAATTGAAGTTAATCTTAATAATTAAACGAAATAACTTCTAAAATATTCTGAAATATCATAAATGTTCTAAAATTATTGTTTTCTGCTGCATCAATTCTTCACAAAAAAAAAAAAAAAAAAAAAAAAAAAGTTTTCCCAAAACATTTTCTGATGTGCCATACAACCGTGGATGCAGAGGTATGGGCCAGTGATCTCCACAATTCCACAGCAGTTATCGAGGTTCCACTTCAACATGGTGCGTCAATGAATTTGGTGAGCCAGAATGACCATAGAATCAATAGAGCAAACTTCTCAACCTCTTAACTTAGGCCTCATGCATTGTCTATAAACTAGTTATTAATCACAGTGCACGTATAAATAGATTAGGGACATAACTTTTAGTGAACTTGAACCAAGGCCAGTGTTGTTGGATGAACTTATGTGACTTCATGTGCAAATCTAGTTAAGGATTAGAAGCTGTTAGGAGTTAACCGAAAATGTTTAGCTTCTTGTTTTTTAAATTTTATTTTTGTTTAGGATTTGTATTTCAACTTCGAATATTTGCTTGATTCAGCCTTATGTTTCTTCTGTATTGGTATTGTTCTTTTGCCTGAGGTGGACATGGATGGATGAAAAGACAACTTGTTAAAAATGTAATTGAGCAAGTAATGAAATTTGAATTGTCTTTAAAATCATAAAAGAAGGGTCTCTGTGTCAAATGGAGAGATTATTATTCTATTTTTTTAGTTTTATGTGTATCTTATGCATCAAATATATATTTCTAGAAATCAATTGTTATATTTGATAAATATTAAGCAAAATATTTATAAGCATATAACCTTGTCTTTTCAAATTTATTACGTGAGAAGTCTTCAACTATTATCTGACTGGTGATGAATAAGTCCTTAATTATTGGCGCACAATCATTCGCTTATATGCACTAACTGTTTTTGCACATGCAGCTCATCTTGATTTATTGGTTGAGAGCTTTAGTTATCAATCAAATGATTTTGTGTTCAAAATGAGTGTATGAATTTGTCTTAATTAATCTAAATATCTCAAAAAAAAAAAAAAATGTTTTTTGCGTGTCAGTGGTGCGAGTAAAAGGCATGGTCATCCCTCCCTGGTTCGCCACATTATTAGTAAAAAAAAAAAAAAAAAATATAAAAGGAATGTCATGGCTCTGACATGATGGTCAACTAGGTGATTGAAGATGTCTTTGAATGTTCAGATGGTTGGGACGGCTCAGTTGCTCTGGGTGAAGGGAGAAGACTCAGTTGCGTCTGTAAATAAACAGAGGCGTTTGCCCTTGCCCTCTCTTTATTTTTTTTTAGATTTGCTTTTCTGATATTTTGGGGCCCTTTGAGCCTTTTTGGGCTGTTGTCTTTTTCTCTTGCCTCTTGCTCTCATTAATGGGAGAGATTATTAGGTGCGGAGTGCAGACGGGGAGAACCGTCCGCACAAGTATTATTTGGTGCTAGGTACCTGCACTTGGTATCGTTGGATACTCTTAGGTACTTAATGCTTGTGCGGACGGTGCGCATTTTGCACCTAATAATTTTTTCATTTTTGTATTTTTTGTTTTAATTTTAGAATAAAAAAAAAAAAAAAAAAAACACAGCCCCTAAAATCCCCGCAATTACCAATTCCTGCAATCCAACAGCAAAAGGTTTTTTTTTTCCTTGAAGTTAGCTGCCAATTTCCAGCAGCGCCCACAGCTTCCCCGTAAATTGTTTCTCAAATCCAATGCACTCTCTAGCTGAAAAGACATTCTCTTTTTGAAATTTATCATTAATTATTTTTTAAAAATTTTATCTTTTGGATTGAGAATTTTGATTATAAATTTTAAAATTTAAGTTTATATATATATGATATGTATATGAATTTGTCTTAAATTGATTCAAAATTAAAAAAAACATAAAAAATATTGGTTGTAATGAATATATATAAGATAACAACTAACAATTTAATTTTTACGAGGCTCACATTGGCCTTTTGGATGGGAGATGTGGTTATCAATTACTAGGTTTTGGGTGTGAATTTTATGTATATGATGTGTGTGAGTTTATTTAATTATTCTAAATATTTAAGATAAAAAAATAAAAAGAGATCTGCGATATTAATATTGGAAAAGCATAATCTTATTGCAGCCATTCACTGCTAATTAATAACTAATATATACAAATTAAAGAGGGAATAAACTGCAAAAAAGTTTGGTGAGACAGATTATTGTTTTGTTTAATATTGCTCAAAATCATTTCTTTTAACCCCAATAACACCGAAATAGAATTAGCCGAAATAGAATTAGGGTTTATTTGGAATGCTTGTATTTTTTTTTAATTAGCTACAAAATTATTATGTGAAAAATATTTTAATTATTTTAATCCTAAAAAAAAGTTTTATGCCGTAAAATTTTTAAAAAGAAATAAGAAGAAAATAAAATTAATAGCCAAATAAAATTTTATTGAAAAATTATCTCAAACACTTTTTTTTTAATCTCAAACACACCTTTGGTCTCTCAATTGTTATAATTTTATCTGTAGCTATAGCCTTTCACGTCTATAAAATTAACATTAATTAAAGTTGGATTTTAAGTGTGTTGGTGGTCTATGCTTTTTATTTGAATAAATAAATTTTATGATTATAAGCTATAAATAAATTTTTCAAAAATGCTAAGAATTAAAGGGGCAGTGGTACATCTAAATATTAAAAGATGGTACAAAAAATAAGTTAATTCATTCCAAGTTAAATCAAATCAATCTAAATCAAATTAAACATATCAAATCAATCCAAATAAAAATTAAGTTAATTCACCTAAACAAGTTGCAATAATTAAGGTTGAGAAAATGGGATCGAAAAAAAAAATCTGAAAAAGAAAAGCTTATCAATTCCAATTCTTCGTTTTTTTTTAATTGGCTCCAATACTTCGGTTCCACAATCCGACCGCCGATCCATGGGTTTCTAGCTAGTTTTGTGTGACACCAGTTATGTGAAGGAACCAAATCAGCCAATTGCCCAGTTCATGGTTCACTTGTTGAACCGATCAGTCCGATTTTAAAAACCTTGACAATAAATAAAAAATTTATTCTAGATGGCAAGTAAAGCTTATCAACCCCCTAACAATTACTATCTACAAAATTATTCTATATGATTATTCAAAAAAGGGTGACTTTTCAAATCAAACTATTAATCAAGAACTCTACAACTTAATCTATAACTAATTCAATTCGAACATACCGATCATGCTTACATAATTATAGTATTTTTTATATAAGTTTTATTTGGGATAACTTTTTTACTGTTTTACTTTTCAGGCTACAATCATAATTTTTTATTTAACTACTGATTTTTCATTGTTTTCAAAAAACAAAAAAAGTCTTAAAAAGTTACTTTCTACAATAGCTTTAAAATTTATTTTCTCTATAAGAGATTTTACAAAATAGTAAGAAAATTGTCTCAAACAAAATCATTATCATGTATGTAGCTAATTTTGTGACGCAATAGGCCCAACTCAAACCTATAATGCCTCGGTTTCTATAATCTTATGTAATTGAGCATATTTTATAGAAATTTTGGATCTTTTTACTCTAGATTCTTTTTGCTCTTTCTATTCTTTTCTTTTGTTTTGTTTTTTTTTTTTTTACTCAACATTTTTAATACAATTAGGTATGATTCGAGAACAATTTGGATTCAAAATTATTAATTTTATGTTCATAATTGGCTGGAAATCTCTGGATCTTCTTTTAGGCATACGGAAAACATAAAGGCTCTTTTTTTCTAAAAAAAAAAAAATTGATTTATATATATGAAAGGTATATTTATATGTTATATTACAGTAGATTAATTAATGAAAAAAAAAATTTCTCATTGAAAAAATTCTAAAAGATAGCCAAAAAGTATTTGCCATCTACAAATATATGAAAATAATAAATAATGAAGAAATTACCTCACATATGACCTTAGTTAGCAGAGTAATTGTTTATATTAGCAGTCCACTTAAGGTAAACCAAATACAAGGCAAAAGATCAATAAAGCATGATTAATGTTTCATTTCTTCCTCCAATAAAGAAAGTTGAACAAGTGATGCCTTAAAAGACCTAAAGTCGTTCTCTTAGAAAACAATTTCAAATTTCTTTTCCAAAGAGGTTTTGCTTCACTCTTCTGATTTCCAAACAACCACGAAATCAGAAGATTAGCACGTAATACGCAGCTCATCTTGATCTATTGGTTAGGAGCTTTGATTATTAATTTAGAGGTCTTAGATTTGAAGCTAGTTTATGTGATGTGTATATGAATTTGTCTTAATTGACTTAAATTTCCAACAACAACAAAAGATTATCATGTAATTAAAAGATTAAGTTAAGAAAATAATTATTTGAACGGTTGTGGGAATAATCTCTCAAATTGAGTAATGCTTTATTAGAGGATAAAACACCGGAAAAAAAGCCCCTCTAAATCCCTAAACGGGAACCTTAGCGAGCTAATGATAGTTTAGGGTTTCAATGCATTGCTTAAGTAGTGCCTCCGCCCTCCGACAACCCCCTCTAAAAAAATGCTTTATTAGAGAAATGCTCATCCTGGTCTTTTGTTTAGGAGCTTTGGCTACCAAC
>NW_021319083.1:33264232-33274914 GCF_001605985.2 Dendrobium catenatum
TTATTATTTTTTAAAGAAAATTTTAATATAATTTTTTTATTTGAAATTTATTTATAAAAAAGCTGTTTTAGAAAGCAATAAGAAAGTTATTATCGAGGATTTTTTTATTACTTTGTCAAGAGATTTTATAGCACAAAAATCTCTTGAAAGCATCAAAAAAATAGCGAACTTGTACTAAAAAAAGCTGCTTTATAAAATAATAATAAAGCATTGTCCCAAATAAAGCCTTAGGCTTTGTTTAGTACAATTTTTTTATTGATTCTTAAAGTGGCTTTTTAATACAAAACTTAAAATTTTTGTACTAGAAAATTGCTTTAAAAAACAGTAAAAAAATTGTCCCAAACAATGCCTTAATCTCAATTTAAAGTTGCCTATTTTTAATAAATTCATTGATCAGAAGTCAATGTTTAATTATATAACCGGATTTGTTCTATCACTGAAGATCCTTCTAGTGTTGAATATTGCCATGATTTTGATTAACGAATGAGAGTTTACATCCTGATATTATGATTTGATTACCTCATAGTCTAATTTCTAACGAAAGTGGTTTTGGGTTTGTTAATGATATGAAAATTGTTCATTAATGGCAAATAGATTTGTTTTAATATGATCTGATTTGTATGCCCCAATTGCTCATGTTGAGTTCTAGTCAACGTCCCAATTGGCTAAAATATATTGATCTCACTGCTTAATTAGATCGAACCAAACTAATTGGTAATTATATGCGAGATTATCTTGTATTTGAAAATTCTAATGCATATCTCACATAATTAACGATAGATAATTAGCATATCTTATTTTTGTGGCAACATTTTGTTAGGACATATTATGTCATTTATATACTTATCTTTTAATAAAATTCTTTTTATATAATCTTATTTCTACTCTCACTTATAAATAGAAAGAAGCGCGAGGAGGAGTAGCCGCCATACCCAAAATCAAGAGAAATGAGAGAAAAATCTCACCAGACGAAAGAGACGAAAGGGCGGCGGAGGCGGAACCCTAGCAGAGCAAAACTCATTGTGAACGATAGTATAAAAAATTGAAAAAAATTAATTTATTTTTCTATATCTCTCTTAAAGCCATTAATAAAAAACAAAAAAATCCAATAACTGCAATAACAAACCATGCTTAGCTTCAAGGAAATTACTAAGTATAAAATAAGATAATATACTATATCTGATCCACACTTACCCCATTGCCGACCTCTTGCTTGAAGCAACCGCTTCACGGGCTCTCAGCAGTTGAGTAAGAAAAAAGCTTGTTGCCTTTCAGCCATTGCCGGCCTGAGAACTATCCTCTAATCTTCGTCCATCTCTGTCCATCATCTTTATTAAGAAGCAAAAGGACAAAGGAAGAAGATGATGAAGATGCTTGATTGATTTGAATGCATACTTATATTTTTATGTAAATGGCGAGTTAGATATGGTCAAGAGCTGAATCTCTATGATCAGTAGCTTTGATTTAGGAGCAAAATTTATTAATTACCGGATAAGACTTGATAGCCATTACAGATTAAAAAATAAAATTATATTTGTTAGTAATAGCTAAGTTTGAACAAAACTTAAGCTTAAATTTTGTAATATTTTTCAAGATTATAAGATAATTTAATCGACAAACTTAACAATCTCTCTGTTATAAATGATATTACTTATGTATTATAAATGGATTAATTTATTGGAAAATCCTGAAGAGCACCTTCAGCTTCTAAAACCCTCTAAGCTATGAACAACATGAGACCTCAACAAACTCAAATATTGTTTGAACTTAGGCTTCGTTTGGGACGGCTTTTTTACTGCTTCTTAAAATAACTTTTTAGTAAAAAAAAAAAAAAAAAAAACTAATGAAAATCACATCCCAGCCTTAAACAGTTGGGGACGTAAAACCATGTAGCGAGAGAATTCTATGTTGAATAATAAACTAATGAAAATCACATCCCTAGCCTTAAATTGTTGGGGACCTAAAACCATGTAGCAAAACAAGATGAGAAATAAAAAATACAATGAAAAAAAAAAAAGAACACAAGGATTTAACATATAAAATTCGAAACCAGAAAAAAAAAAAAAAAAACCGAGGAGTCACATCACATTAAGAAATTCATTATGAAAATTGGGATAAATTGTACACATCTCGTTTCTGTCTCTCTCACCCCTTATCTTTCTTCACTCTTTCACCATGCTCCTATAGAACTGACAAAGAGACGCGCATTTACCATCCTAAGGGATGCAACCCTTCAAGTTAAATATCTAAAATAAGAAAGACATCTGTCCAACATGATTTGTAGTGTTGGGTTCGTAGCGTCGTGACACTATGTTCTCTATCTCTAGCTTGACTAGTAATACCGGGGTCTGGAGCGTCACAACGCTCCACTCCCTGTCTCCAAATGTAGCATGTGTACTGCATCACAGTGCTCGTGCATATAGCCTCATAGCGTTGTACAATTTTACGGGAAAAAAAATTATCTAAAGGGAAAAGCCCTTCGGCCCAAGAAGAGAGAGGACCCCTTGCAACCTCCCGGCGAGCTCAACCGACAAAATTGAAGTCCGAGACAACAATATAACCCAATTGATTAGCACAATTAGATTCCGCACAAAACTAACATAAACCACATTCCCATGGCAGGGTTCACCAATTCACATTTGGTAGATCTGCACGTCATATCATCTCAAAATTATTGATCCATCATAAGTTTTAGTAGAATACTTTAATTCCAGTGGGAGATAATCCTAGCTGAGCAACAGGGTCAATGCTAATCTTATCAACTTTGATTCTGAGTTTGCACTCAGTAATTGCTTGCAGATCATCGAGCCAAGTCATGTCCAACGAAATAGAATTTGACCTGCAGAAGATAATAATAAAAATCAAAATAAATAATTGTAGAAAACTTAATTTATCTCCCCATTTGATCTTCATGAAAGTCAGCATATTGCAAAACTTCAATTGTTTAATTATGTCTATATATATTACTTTTATTGTATAAGCTTAAACCAATACGACAAAATAGGTTTCATACCTCAGACTGTTTCTCAGGTATTTTTATTAAACAATTACCCTTTTTTTTCCATGGATTGGCAATGCGACAAAAGCATTCAAGTTTTTTTTTTGTTTATTTTTTTTTTTAAAGAAACATATATTAATAATAAGAAAACAAGATAGAGCAAGGAAAAGCCTTCAAGTTAATAGCATCACTATGGTTATGCATTGAAATATTCATAAATATGAAAAATACTAATTATTTTTATGATGTTTAATTATATCATTAAGTTTCTAATTATAATTATTTTAAAAATTTGCCCAATTTTATATTGTAATTTTTATTGAAATAGAGTATCCACCCGATGCCACCTTCAAAAGGATGGCTGACTTAGAAGAGACACCCACCTCAGAAATCTCTTGTTCCGCACTTGATTGGACACCACTTAAGAGGTGCTACCGCTCGAGGGGAATCAAACATGGGTTGAGAATTTCCGACCATATTCGCTCACCAGCCAAGCTAAGCAACAGTGGGTAATTTTATATTATAATTTGAATATTACAAAGGACAATATGCCCCTTAATTAAAAAAGATTTAAATATATACATAATATTTCTATAACATATCACACCTCGCCTTTCCAACCCTCTACCAGCAAATGGACAAAATTTTTTTTAATCTTATAGCGAGTATAAGTACCTGAAAGTTCCTTCTATTTTTATTTTAAATGGAATTGCCGCCGCGGCCGGCAAAGGCTTCTCTCTTCGGCGAATCTCCCTCCATCACTACTTAAGCAGACCCATGGACATTGAACTCTGACGAAGAACCACAAATACTAATAAAGGAGAGAGAGAGAGAGAGAGAGAGAGAGAGAGAGAGAGAGAGAGAGAGAGAGAGAGAGAGAGAGAGAGAGAGAGAGAGAGAGATCAGGCATGAGACGGCCCGGTGTGTATTCTGGCATGTTCACAGGGGTTGACGCCTCGTCGAGAATAGGGCCTCACTCGCTGCCTCTGACGAGGATAAAGAAGATCATGAAGAGCTCCGCCGGCGGCAACGTCTCGGATGCCAAGATGATGATATCGGTCGAAGCTCCCATCGTGCTCTCTAAGGTCTGTGAACTCTTCATAGAAGAGCTCACCCGCCGATCATGGGCCGCCGCCGCCGCCCAAGGCAAACGCAAGACCCTCCTTCACGACGACGTTGCTGTCGCAGTCAACGACACCGACAACTTTGACTTTCTTGTTGGCATGGTTTCCCGTGGCGGCCGCCGGCGTGGGGCCGAGGAGGATTCCGATGGTGTCATCACCCATCTGTAGTTAGGAGAGAAGCTCGTTAAACTCTCAATTGATATCTTTTTAACATCGTTTGTTTAAAATATAATATAGAAAATATCTATCATGCATGATAATTGTTGTTTTCTGTAATTTATTTTGAATGATTTGATTGGATTTAATAAAGTTTGATGATTAAAAAAAGTTATATTGACTTGACACGAATTGTATCTCTTATGCTATATTTCTAGCATGAGGAAGAAGATCATCTTCTTGTTCTTGGATGAGAGAGAGAGAGCAAGGAGGGAAGAGGGAGCAAATATGGATCATTATTAATTCAATTGGTCTTTCAAGAGGGGCTCTCAATACATAAACTTATAACATATTTATAAGGATATATACATGTGCGGTGTCTTGTAAGACAGGCCTAATCTAAAATCGGACCGCTACACAACATCTCATGTTATAGATTGAACTTGAGTTGATATATTGAGTTCGAGCTCAGCTCATCTAATCAACAATAGACTCGAGGTTCGACTCATGACCTTACGATTGAATGTAGTTGCAAAGCTACGAAGAAGTGAGAAGTCGCGATGAAAGCTTTTTGAGGAATGCATCAACATGACTAATAGCTTTTAAAGAAAATTAGGAGTTTGTGAGACTTGTGTTGGGAGTTCATCAAATCAGAAGCTAGGAATTCATGGTTGGCATGGAGGATTGGACCAATGAGATTTGAAGAAGATTATTATTCATGAGAATAGAGGCGGTAGCTAGTTATAAACAGGGGCGGAACCCTTTAGCTCTTAGTGGGGGCAATTGCCCCCCTCCTACCCCCAAAAAAAAAAAAAAAAAAAACTATGATCATTAGACGATCGATTGCCCCTTAGAAGAATTATGCACATTGTGTAGAGAGATTATTACAAGAGATTTTATGCAATTTCCCCCCTAAAAGTTTTAAATTACTATGGTCTTTAGGCAATTGCCCCCAGCATAATTAAACACATTGTGTAGAGGTGTTATTTTTAGGGAATGATGAAACAAATACAAAGAGAATCCAAAAATATACTTACAACCAAAATTTGTTCCGAGGGTGCTGCCCATGAAAACCCCCACAAGGGCGCTGCCCCTTGACCCCGCGACCTGACCGAATCCCGTCAGGGGGCGCTAGCTGACCCCTTAGACCCCGACATATTGTGTAGAGGTGTAACCTAATTTTTGTTTAAGAATAATTATCATTATATAAGTTGTTGATGATATTTTTAAAATGTATTATGTATTCAAGTACAAATAATCATTAGTGATCACAAATGATATATATATGAAAAAAATCTCTACATTTTTGCCCCCCTGAACCTTAAGGTTGGTTCCGCCCCCGATTATAAAGATGAGAAACTTGCGATGGGATTGAAGAGTGGGGCCAATGAAATAGAAGGGAGTTTGTGAGACTTAGGCTCCGTTTTTAAAATTTTTATTGATTTCTAAAATAATATTTAAGTATAAAAATGTATGAGTTGGATATTTTTATTTAAAAAAGTTATTTTAGAAATCAGTATGAAAGCTACAATAAGAGCACAGAGGAGAAATGAGAAGCCGATATCGATCCAATATGATCGAATAAAGAAAAACCTACATCGTTGAGGGGCTATTGAGATAAAGGCCATCTTCTTCATTAATTTAGGAAACTCAAACATCGTTCGTGAATTTGATATTCCTTTGATTTTCTCTGTACTAAATTTAGAAAATTTAGGATGAAATCTAATCGATTCTTACGCTGGTTCTTTCTTTCGGGACAAATATCTCTGTACAATATTAATAATTTGATTTTCTATCTTTCTAATGCTTTTTGCTACGCTATTATTAAAAACATCAGAAAAAATGCAATACTTTTTAAATTTTATAAAACGAATTGTACTATTTTAGAATGAAAAAAATAAATTATGAGGTTGTAATTTTGATAAGATGAATTTTAAAGCTGTTAAATTTATTTTAAAAAATGTTATATATAATTAATTAAATTACATTTATCTCAAAAAGGGTTGAATGACTTTTAGATTAATCATAATCAATTAATCTTTAATTAAAAAAATCTGATAGAAATCTTTTTTTTTTACAAAATTAACATTTCCATCTCAACTTTTTCTTATATGAGAAATTATGTCGGATAATCATTCATGTTTATGCCTACCTCAAATAATTCTTCAGTTACTGATTTTTTTTTTTTTTTTTTTTAAAAAGTTTTTTTTTTTTTAAGAAAGTCACACTCAACTAATTTTATTAATAACATAAAAAAATTACATTTCAATTTAATAGACGTTAGTTTTGTGTGGAATATGATGGTGTGGATGAATAAATTTGTACTTTCAATACAATCATATAATGCTGCGGAATGGTGTATCTGAGCACCACGGCGTTATATAGTTTATTTAGAAAGAGACAGAGAGCGGAGCGTTGCGGCGCTACAAACCCGGCCGCCTAGCGCTATGGCGTTGCCAAGGAGCAGTGTGGCGTTTCAGACTTGTTTCCCGGCTCACCAAACTTGGCGCCGCGGCGCTGCTAGGCTAGCTAGATAGTTTTCTCTTTTTTCATGAAGGGTCACCTCCCTTTGTGGTTTTATTCTCCTTAATAATTATTGTAGGAGAATGTTATAAGTGTGAAGAGAGACAATATGAGAGTGAGAGAGAAAGATATATGTATAGATTTTTTTCCCAATTTTAATAGTAAATTTCTTAATGTGGTGTCGCTCCATGTCATTAACGGTAACAAACTGATCAATCTCAACAAAAGAAATATGATCCATTTTAATCTTAAACTTCAATTATCATCTATCGATAGATTAATCACTTCTCCCAATTAACCCTACTAAATCCTTGAAACCAAACTTACCAGAATTCGGAACCATCTCCACCAGTGGCATCGGCCTCTTGGCTCAATAGATTTACTGGATTTAGTGGAAGAAGCCTGCGGAAGGAAGGAAGAATGGCTACCTTCACGGCAAGTTAGCACCTGTCGCGGTTGATGATTTTGAACGAACAGAAAATGACGAGGAAGGATTCCGGTTGGGCTTGAGGAGGTGGGATTTCGTATTCAAAAGGAAGGCACGTCTACGAAGGAGGCAAAGAAGCTTTTTGGCGACTCGTTCAAAACTCCATGTCTCCGCCTATCACATGAAGGCGGCGAAGTCGAAGGACAAAAAGAGTAGTGGAGAGGGGTAGAGTTGAAGAGTAGGAGATTCGCTGCTACAAACTACTGCGAAAACATTAATTTTTTTGTAGCGACCCATGTGCTCTCTATAGTTCTTTTTCCATTAAACCTTCGAATATTCTTCATAAACGACTCACTAATTGGAAATTAGGTTTCAGAAGCTCACCAATCACCATGTGGACCCTCTTCTTTCTTTCTGCTACGTGGATCCTCTTCAATGAAAAAAATATCCGCATCTTCTCCAACTCCTTCAGCAAGATTCTATTTGGACCGGCGTTATTCATCTTGTTTTTTCCTGGAAAGATCGCTGTTAAGGGGAAGAAGACCGATTTTCAAAATTGCTTTGGCCTGGACACTTCCAGGAATTTCAACTCTCAAGACAATCTATGATCAATCAGATACCTCCATTTTGTCTTCTTTTAATTTTTTTAGAGTTTTACTAGTTCCTTGTAACTACACTTCCATTCTATTTAATTTAACTAGAAAGGCCTATTGCCAAGCTAATTAGTAATACAAAAACTTCATCATTAATTTTTTTTTTTTTGCACAATCATTAGAATTGCATAGTGCCTTCATATTCCTAATGTATTCAAATCAAAGTGCTTGATTACCCTTTTGGCTTCCACTCTATCTTTTTGTGAGCTTCTTTGCTAAAAGCAAGCGTCACAGGGGACGAATTATTATGTGCGGACACCGGACGGGGAGAACCGTCCGGTTTGTCTATATGAACAATTTACTGATCATGATGTGCTTTTACTATTCACAGAGGCAAAATCAAACAGTTCTTCCCGTTCGGTGCTGCATAGAATAATCTCTCATCAGAGGGAGCTTCAAGAAACTTTCCTCTTAAAATATGATTGTTGTTGATGTGGATTTATGGCTTGGTCAACCAAAAGTAGTACACAAGAAATTAAACTTCAGACATATTAATGATTAGACCCCTTCAAATAACTTGAAACACATGGGTTAAGTAATTGACACTATAATATGAAGAGAAGTAATGGATGTTTTATTTAAAGCATTTAATTTAATTGAGTGAATCTCAAACTTTGATCATTTCAACTTCTATGAAAGCATCGCTTGTAGGACTACTGTAGGAGTCGGTTTCTATCCAAAAAATACAAATTGACTTGGCATTTGCTCTTAAACAAGTTAATTAGTGAGCTATGAATTGGTTGATGGGAATTAATATCAGAGATAATTTAATTACGAATAAGATTTTATATTATTAGTAAGAGGGATTTATATAATTAGCGCTCAAAATTTTCACACTTGCATATTAATTATTAAATATCTAAATTCACTATTTACACACAAAACACGTAACATTTTAAATAATAATAATAATAATAATAATATTTATAATGTTCTGGCCATCAAAATCTCATTTGAGACTTTATTATCCACAACATTTGTAGAATCTTACGTGTTTTTTGCGGATTGGAATATTCATGGTGGATTCTCTTGATCAGTCACCGTTTATCGAGTATTTGAGTTCCTTAATGATGTCATAATTTGGCAATCTTAGGCTCGTTGAATTTTTCTCGTCAAGCTGACGATTCGACTAATGCTACGTTTGGAAATTATTTGGTCATCGAATTTATGGTTTGAACCTTCCAAATGAGCTTCAGGTCTTCAATTTCGACCCATTTGGGCTCGGATTGGGTCGTATTTGGAGTCGTTTGGTTCGTCATTTTGATATGTTTAGTTCGACGGTAAGTTTGCTGAAAGTGGAGTTTGGATAGTCCTGAGCTTTATTTTGGAAGTTTCCAACTCAGATTTGCCTCCAAATTCGTGCCTCATCAAGATTAATTTTTAATGATATATCAGTGTTTATCCCCATGCCAAATAGCAAAAAAATGAGAACTTTGAATCTTAGGTAATTTTAAATCTCATTTCTCATCATTTTTGCCCTAATTTAAAGATTCAGCAAATTCTGGGATTTGATAGAATTAACTCAAATCTGTAAGATTTTTAAAGTCCCATTCTTCTTCACTCATCGCATTTTCACAACTTGGTCAATGTCTTCTTCAGTATTTATTTTATATCTATAAGTACACAAATTCATTTCACTCTTCGATCATCACTACTCCCGCCAGCAAATTCCCATGCCGACTTCTTTATCAAAGGCAAACATGATGACTTATTGAGGATTTCATTAACTCTATTAAGTTGATGCTATATTATGAAAACAATGGAACTTAGGTATTAAATATATAAATTAGAAAATTTTACGTATGTCAATTCTCCTATAATAATTATATAAAAAAAGAGAATACAAAGGTCATCCCTAAGCACTCCTCATTCTAATACTATTATATAATTAATAAGAAATGGCAATGAGTGTAACAATTCTAAATATAACAATTAATAGGGAAGGAAGGGATGAAGCATAAACTATTTTTTATGAGCCCATTTAGGCCTAGTTTGTTTCGGCATTTTTTTCCTTTTCTGTTTAGAAAAGGGAAATTATTTTTTGGTCATTGGTTGGATGTGATGGTTCTATAGAAATGCTTTTTAGGGATCTTCATTTTTATACTGTTTTAAGAAGCTTTTTGATATTTGCTAGCTTCTCCGTTAGAAAACTCCTTTCCTTTAACCTTTGTTTCTCAAACCATATTTTACAAATGGAGAGGAAGAGCAAAACGAAGCCATAGTCAGCATTGAGAAAATTAAAATGTAACCCAACATAACAATTGGCAAATCTTCTCTTAATGACATTGACATCTTTATCAAAGGCCACATGCTAAGAGAAATGTTAAACCGACTAAGGTTTCATTTGGGATGACTTTATAACTGTTTTTTAAAGCAGCTTTTTAGTATAAAAAATTTAAATTTTATACTAAAAAATTGTTTGGAATGGTTGTTCAATTAAGTATTTTGAAAGTACTTGTGGGATATTGGAAAATACTAATGATAATTGGCGAATAATATAAGATGGAGTTAGATGGATAAAAAACACTAACAATAGTTCAATTGCATTAAAAAGAATAAGATTTTGATGGAGACATTAAAGGCGATTATCACATTAAATTTATGGTTCAAATTGACCAGTCTTTGTTCACGACTAAAACATCTCTATAACAAATTCAATAAAAATTAAATATTGCATTTCTTTTGTATAAATATGAAGATATATCAATCAAGACATGTCTAAGGATTCATTTGAGATAGCTTTAGACCACTATTTTTTTTCCTGCTTGCAAGAAAAAAATTTGTACTAAGAAGTATGTTAT
>NW_021319083.1:33275014-33282347 GCF_001605985.2 Dendrobium catenatum
GCCCCCGGGCTCACATCAGATAGCAGGAAGAACAGCCCACCGGATTCCTCCAATCCCGCGACCTACCACGACCTTTATATATTTCTGAACCAACAAAATTATAATTTAATTAAGAAAGAAAACAGATCGAGAGCAAGTAGAAGAGCGACATACATGGACATTTACATCTCTGAGGAATACATCATGGCTCGCCGGAGAGAACGTAATGAGGCGAAGAAGCAAGTCAGGATGGTTCCCAGGTCTCTCGCCGGCGTAAAGGATGGCTCACCGGCGGCAATGGAGTTGGAAGAGAAGAGGAGGAGGAGTGCGCCACCGGCGAAAGGCGGTTGTTTTGATGGGAATGGTTATAGGGATGAGGTTTTTCTTAATTGTTTCTAAATGATAGGATTTTCAGTCTGATTCTGATCTTGCAAACGTGATCAGAGATTGTGTCACGACAAGGTTTTCAGCTTGTAATTTTCTTTCTAAAAAAGAGGTTATATTTAATTTAGCAGCGCGATCGGCCATTTTATTTTTTTTAGTCAGATGCTCTCTGATTATCATAATATTTATTTTTCTAAGAGGGGATTGTTCATGCTCTTAAAAAAAAAATCATAGAATAATGAGTGGTTTTTTTTTTTTCGAACAGGGGCCTTGAGGGAACAAAATGGAGCCGCAGGGGAGGAATCCCCTTCCCTCAACCACCAAGTTGCACGCGCATTTTAGAATTTAATATAAGGGTCCATTTGTGAAGAAATTATTATGTGCGGTCACTGGACCCCATCCAATAGCAAATTAGGACGTGCCACGTCACTTTTGGAGTTCATCGGTGACGTGGCGCATCCTGATTTTTCTCTGGATGGCGGCACGTAATAACATTGGCGGATTTACGGGGGGCCTAGGTGGCCACGTGGGGGCTATTTTGGCTGAAATGACTATTTGTTTGCTCTCTCTCTCTCTCTCCATTTCCATTTTTTTCCTATACATAAGTTGCCACCTTTGAGATAGCAACCATAATTTTATTTGACTACTGATTTTTTTTGTTATTTTTTACTATTTTTAGAAAATGGTTTATAAAAAGTTGCTTCTTGTGATCATAATAACGAAGTTATTTTCTATACAACAACTTCACGATTAACTTTATAAAACGCTATATCCATATTAAACAAATCATAAATCAAAATTAAACCTATGATTTTAATAAAACCCCTCTAATGAAGTAGTTAGCACCCTTATACACACCACCTCTCTCTGATCAGGTGCATGTCGGCAAACAGGTCATAGTCGTTTGAACATAGGCGCAATTAGTTTTCTTAGAGCTGATTGGTGAGAGATCGGATTCGGATAATTAAAGAGATAAAATGAAAAATCTCAGCTACTTAATTATTTTTTGTGATACAAATTAATTTTAATTATTTATTTTACTTATCATGATTGAAACGATTGAAAAAAAAAAAACCCAAAGGCCATTCTAAAAATAAGAAATAGTTAATTTATTTATTCCAATAGTCAATCTATAAGAAGATAAAAAAAATTATATTCTCCACACATCCATTATTCATAATTTTATTTCTCAACTGCGCGCGCTAGGGCTAAGACATTTTCTCAATTAATTCTCATCGCACACAAACAGCGTTTGCTTACACATTTTCTTGGACAAATGCTCTTGCGGCTTAAAATCTGATCTTTGGAAAAAAATTCATTCATATCATTTAATTTATGACTTCTTAATATAATATATATATATAATATATATATATTATATATATATATATATATATATATATATATATATATTATATATAACATGATGTCATAAAATATGTTATTAAATGATAGATTAAATGCATAAAATAATAATAATATAATTATGAAAGACATCCATCATCTGCGATAAATAAATATTTATTTAAAAATCATAAATAATTGAAACTACAATTATTTAAGCTTCTTGGAAAACTTTCTTACATGCTTTGCAAAGCTATTTTGTTTAGTATGTAGCCCAATTTTTAAGTTTGAGTGGGTTCTGCAAAATACACTACACCAGTGTCAAATTCCTATTACTAGATGTATCAGTGGGGCCCCCGTAATAGCCCATCTTGAACAAAAAAAATAAAGGATTCTTATAGCCTTCCCTTCTCCCTCTCTTTCCTTCCCTGCTCTCCTCTTCCAGAAGCTCAAAGAAGGAAGACTCTCTTCTTCTGGCCATACTTCATAACAAGTGGTATCAAAAGTCTCATTGAGGCGATTAAGAAAGGAGGAATTACGGTATTCTTGTAATCAAGTTGTAAGGCAGTGCGGTTGGATCCTTGTGCGTAAAGTACCAGCAAGTGGTGCAGCCGAGGCGCGGTGTTAGGTGGTGCGCACAAAGGGGTCACAGTAAAGAACGTGGCCTAGGTTACGCACGCTTGTACCATTGAGACTTTGATATTTAAAATTAGAAAATTCACCATCTTTGCACTTAAAGCGAATAGTGGGGAAGGGATGAAACTTGTAGATGATTCGGAAGGCACGGTAAGGTGCGTGCTTGGGTTACACACAGGCAAGCGAGGCTCCGGGAATAGACGCCGGGCACGACGAGCGCAAAAGCGGGAATAGTTGCAGGATGGGCCACTGTTGATCGGCGAGTTGCGAGGGCCGCTGAATCGCACCAAGCAAGTTGAGTAAGTGTGCATGAGGTCTCATTGGTGCGGTGCTGAACGCACATCGTGCGTGGAGCTGGGCTAGCTAGGGACCCTGTAGAAAATTTGTGGGTTCGATTCATGCAGCCAGTTGGATTGGGGAACGGAAGTGTTGTTCATTGTGATCAACCTGGTGCCGTGATCGGAGCATGATAGCAAAGAGGGAGGCCCATTCAATACAAGAAATGGATGTAAGTTTGATCGTTGATTTACCATAGGAGGCAACAAGCACCATGACTAAGGGTTCGTTCACAAATGAACGCTAGGATAGTGGTGTCGAATCGTGGTGCTAATTAAGCAGCCAGAAGCATCGCGGCATCAGGCTGGTTGGAAGTGGGATTTTTTTCTATTTTGATTAAAGATCTATTCAGATCTTTCTGAGGTGAACCTTTCAAGTCAAAAACATTGGGCAAATTCAGCAAGCGACGATCAGCAGATTAGTGTGTTGAAGTAGAGTGGATCTACAGAACCTCGTAAGGCTGGCATCACGCTAATGGGGGTAGTCGCTTGTAAGGGAGTCCCACAAGAACGTGGGCATCGGACTGGGCTTTCAGAATGTGGTGGGTCATGTGAAGTCATTGGAAGAAGCAATGCATAGGTTCTAGAAAAAGATGGGCGAGTTAGAAGGGTGTTCGATGCAAGAAGCATGGGTTCCGCCCACGGGATAAGGCAGTGCACAAGGCATGAGGGCATGTGGATCACGATGAGGGAACTTGACATGCGAATGTGCGCGTAAGTTTTAAGAACCGAACAGGAGTGCGAGCTGGAGCTGATTGCGATCGTAAACGGTATGTAATGAGACAAGGGTTGCGAGCGGGATTGAGCGATTCCAGCTTCGACGGGAATTGCTCGGTAGATTTAGTAGACATTGGAGGCAGGAAACGTCATTCTTGCGAAATAGATGGTTATTTGGTCTTTGATTGTAAAATCTAGACCAAGGTGAAGATTGTGTGAATCTTGATTGCGTTGTATTAAGATGAGAAGATGAGGAAAAGAATGCACAGAGAAGGGAAGAGATAGATTTGTCTTAATTGATGTTGTTTTGCAAGGAGTACATGAGATATTATAATATTTCTACCTTTAATTGCAACAGCGTAGCAATTACATTATTGAAACAGATTTAGGGTAGAATACATATATAACTATGCAGTTGTGTTGTTGTTTGCTATATCCCCCGTCAAACTGATCGGTCTTTGAGTGACGCTCAGTATTGATTCGAAGTTTGCTGAAATCTGTTGAGTAGATATGCCTGGTGAAAATGTCGGCTACGTTGGATCTGTGGTACTAATGGGAAAAGCCGATATGGATGGTCTGTGTTGAATGTTATCGCCCAGAACGTAAACCGGATTGATCTGATAGCCTCCAATGTGGTTTTCGTTCGTGCTGAAAACCACCGGCGTTATTTGTAGAGCCATAGCCGACGGTGTTGTCACATAGATGTCCGGTAGGGTTGCTTGTGGTGGAATGCCAGTTCTGTAAGTAAACGTCTAACCAGATGACGATCCGCCAGTGATGCCGCCATGCGATATGTACCTCTAGCTTCGGTGGGATGACCGAGCCAACCGTATTTTGTTTCTTGACGTGCCATGAGATGATCGAATCCCGAAGAAGGAACAGTATCCGGATGTGGATTCCGGAGGTGACTGTGGATGCCAGCCCAGATACATCCGCATTCTGAAAATGGCTTGAGACGTTAAATAGATTTGTAATTCGGTTACAAAGTCTGAAGTCAATCGTACCTTGAATGTAGCGAAGAAGTCGTTTGAGAAGGTAGATATGTTGTTCGTCCGGATTGTGCATATGTTGCGATAGTTGATTGATACTGTGAGCTATATCAGGACGAGTGATAGTAAGATATTGTAGAGAGCCCGTAATCTGTCTGTATATATGCGGATCAGAAAGAAATTGATCTGTACTGAATTCTACCGGCATTTTAGTACAGGATGGATTCGCCAGTTTGTTGCAATGTGTGAGTTTTGCTGTTTGAAGAATAGAGCGCGCGTACTGCGGTTGAGAGAGAAAGAATTTCTCTTTGTAACGGTCTATTTGTATGCCCAGGAACATGTGTGCTTCGCCCAGATTTTTCATGGCATACAAACCGCTGAGTTTCTTTAAGACAGCCGCTATTGCGTTGATGTCATTCCCAGTTACGAGGATATCGTCCACGTATATGAGAAGGAATATGCGAGTGTCTCCGTTTTGAAATGTAAGCAGAGACGGGTCTGCCGAACTATGTTTAAACCCCATTGTAACGAGAGTAGCTGTGAAGGTATTGTACCATTGCCTCGGGGCTTGTTTGAGTCCATAAATTGCCTTATGTAGACGGCAAACATAATCTGGGTTGGTGGAGTCTTCAAATCCGCGCGGTTGCCTCATGTAGACTTGCTCATTTAGGGTGCCGTGGAGAAATGTGTTAGCCACATCGAGTTGCTGTACCGGCCAATCGTTGTATATAGCTAGAGCAAGAAGAATTCTGATGGTGGGAAGCTTGGCTACGGGGCTGAAGGTCTCCATGTAGTCAATCCCATATTCTTGATGATTTCCTTGCGCCACTAACCGTGCTTTGTATTTTGCTATGTCTCCATTTGCGTGGGTTTTAGTTCGGTATGTCCATTTGCACCCAAGTACGGAGCAATTTTTGGGTGGTGGAACTAGGCTCCATGTTCCCTGCTTTTGTAAGGCAAAGAATTCAGATGCCATAGCCTTCCTCCATTCTTCCTTTTTGCTGGCCTCCGTATATGATGTGGGATCATTTGGTAATTCAGCCGTCGAGTGAGTGTGAAGCAGATTTAGGCGGGATGGAGGTCGGAGAGAACCTATCCTCAGACGAGTCACCATTGGATGTTTGGATGTCTGAGGTTGCTCATTTGACTGGGATGTGGGAATGTTGGACGTGGGTTGAGATGTTGAGACGGGTTCGGTGACTAGCTGAGATGTTGGAATCGTGCTTTGTATATTTGAATTATGTACCGCTGGAGAGGTAATGGTAGACGGAGTTGGAATAGATGCAGGGGTTAAAAACAGTGGAGAAATAGTTTTATCCTGCACAGGAATACATTTGTTATTAGAGCTAAATGGAAAATATGATTCGTCAAATGTAACATGTCTCGACATTATGATTTTGTTCGTTTGATTGTTGAGACACTTGTAGCCTTTGTAAGTGTCTGAATATCCTAGAAATGCACATGGCACTGCTGTAGGTTGTAGCTTGTTGCGTTGGTTTGCTGGGGTGAGCGGGAAGCAGGCACTTCCGAATACTCTTAAATGCAGATAGTCTGGTTTTCGTTGATTGAGGAGTTCAAAAGGCGTTGAGTGCTGTATTTTTACTGCAGGCATCCTATTTATAAGGTATACAGCGGTAAGTACAGCTTCTGGCCAGAACTGGTAAGGAACCGAGGCTTTGTGAAGTAATGTGCGCGTTGTTTCAATAATATGCCTATGTTTCCTTTCTGCTACTCCATTTTGCTCCGGAGTGTGAGGGCATGAGATTTGATGAGTTATGCCGTTTGCTCGAAGAAATTGAGTGAACAAATTGCTAGTGTACTCGCCTCCTCCATCTGTGCGAAGGCTTTTTATTTTCTGAGACGTAAGCTTTTCAATTTGAGATTTAAAATTAACAAAAATCTTAAAGACATCAGATTTGTAGTGCATAGGAAAAAGCCACGAAAAACGCGAGAAATCATCGATGAAGATAACGTAGTACAGGTAGCCTTGGACATACGGCATAGGAGCCGGCCCCCAAACGTCGGAGTGAACTAATTCTAACAGATTATTTTTCCTAGAAACAGAAGAAGTAAAAGGGATTTTATGCATTTTAGACTGTTTACACCAGTGACAAGAAAGTAAAGGATTTCCTATACTAAGCTGCGGATTGCAAGAAGCAATACGTCTGCTTGTTCGTTGGTTTGGGTGACCCAGTCGGTCATGCCACAATGTTGATTCGTGAGCAGTTGAATGAAGCGCTGTATCTTGCGATTTTGGACCTGGACAGCAAAGAGTATATAATCCTCCTTTGCACGGTCCTTGCAAAATTACTTGATTATTCGTCAAATCCTTAAAAGAAAACCCATGAGGATCAAATGTTATAGCAAGATTGTTATCTTGAGTAAGTTTAGAAATAGATAGCCGATTATATTTCAAGAAAGGAGAATGTAGAATATGAGATAATTGAAGCTTACGAGAAGGAGTCGGTAGCAATCCCTTTCCGGAATTCTCAATGCTAACAGAGCTCCCGTCACCAATTGTTATGCTTTCAGAGCCTCTGTATGGCATAGAACTGGACAAGTTGTCAAGAGATCGTGTCATGTGTGCAGAAGCGCCCGAGTCCAGATACCATTCGGTATTCGCCGGTGTTGAGTTCGCATGAAGCGCAGTGTTGGAGTTGCTGTTTTGTTTCGGGATGTATTGGGTGTTTAACCGATGCCAGCAATCTGAAGCACTGTGACCTCTTTTTAAACAAATTTGGCAAGAAACCATTTGTTTTGTGTGTTGTTCTTTGTTCGAGGTACCGAAGGGAGGCAATCTTCCGCGAGATCTGCGTCCTTTGCCTCTATATGTGAACAGAGCCACCTGATGTTCGTCCGCAGTGCTTGCTCGTGCATTGTCTACCGCAAGATGAATCTCCTCGCTGATTAACAGAGGATATAATTGATCAAGAGTCAGAGGAGTAAGCA
>NW_021319083.1:33288215-33291853 GCF_001605985.2 Dendrobium catenatum
TATATGTGGTTAACATTTTCAGGTCCGAGCAAGGGAGCAGGATTGGAGATTGATCGAGACTGTCAGACGAATCCTTTCACTATGGATGCCTGGGGCGTCTTATCGGTATTGCTCGGTATTGATCTTCACAAAGCGGTATTTCTCGTTATTGCAAGCAATACCGAGAAAATACCGAGTTGTACCGAGTTTTTACCTAGCAATACGCGAACATAGCATTCCCGGGTTTCAGACCGGGTCAAGTCGTCGGGCCGCGCGGTAAAGAGTAAGAGCACGTGGCAACATGTTATTGGCGGCCGAACGTAGCTTTAAGTCCGGTCAGAGGACGTAATAATTTTTCCCATTTAGTGAGCTTCATGAAACAGTTATTCACCAGATAAGAACAATGGCAGAAAACACAACTATAGTCTAGGTCGTTGGAAAGTTTAACCAGCACATGCGCCCGATCAAGCACCGTATCAGAGAACTCAGAATTAAGTTTCAGCGTGAAAAAAAAAAATTGCGAATAACATCCAGAGACGGACAGCGCGTGGGGAAAAAATTGACCAAAGCGAATTTAAATGGCACAGCAAAAGCTTTAATTTCATCCTTATATATTCACAACTATGGTAAACCACGAAAAGAGCCTTGACGAAGCTCAGGGAAACAATCTTACGAGGAAGAAGAAGAAAGGGCTTCAGCAAACGACCAAAATTTAAATGAACCATTCAAAAAGACGGGATCAGCAACCCGTCGGGCCGCCATTCCTGCCACAAAGGGCCGGAGGAGGAAAGACGAGGGCGACGACCCGGAAAAATCGAAAGGAGAAAGACGGGCAGCAAGAGGATAAGGAAAGGAAACTTCCCTGAAAATTCCAGATAGATACCGACCGAAAAACAGAGGCAGAGAGCATAAAAAACGCACCGGAAGAGCACTTTTAACTATATCATTATTTATTACATCATCCAGTTTAAGACAATCGAATCATAAATCTCTCTTTTTTCTAATTTATTTTTCGATCCGATTTTTAGCTGCAATAAAAATAAGATTACATTTTTTCAATATTAATATCACAAATCTTTTTTTTTTACTTTTTTATTTTGAACATTTAAGTCAATTATGATAAATTCAAATATGCATCATATACACAAGACTCAAACTCAAAACCTATTAATTAATAACCAAAATTCCCAACCCAAAAACCATTGTAAGTTGCATAAAAAATAAATTGTTTGTTGTTATATATATATTCATTACAGCTTGTATTTTTTATCCTACTTTTAAATTAATTAAAATAAATTCATATATACATCACATAAACAAGTTTACAAAAAATTTATTCATAGATAGTCAAAGCTGTCAATCTAGATATATATTAAAAAAAAATAATGATAAATTTTAAAATATATGACTAAAATGGAATACGAAAAATTAATATTGTTCCACAAGTACATGACACTTGTTTACCCAAAAAAAAGTACATGACACTTGCCGACTATTGACTAGTCATGGAACTTTAAAAGCGAACGTCCTTTCAATTAGAGACTGCATTGGATTTGAGAAACAATTTACGGGGATGCTGTGGGCGCTGCTAGAAATTTTTTTTTTTTTTTTGGGACAGGGAGTATCAACCTTCGGTTACTAATTTTTTCGGTCGACCTAGCGGACAACCCATCTCATATTTATCCGGGCCAACACTTAAGGCTTTGCACGAATTGCCATGAGATTCGAACTCGGTACCTGGCCTAAGGCCAGCCAGCTCTTCACCACCAAGACAACCCGTGGTGGGTACTTATTAAACCGTTGGTATCAGCTGCTAGAAATTGGAAATTGGAAATTGGAAATTGTGGCGAAGGTACTTATTAAACCGTTGGTATCAGCTAACTTCAATAAAAAAAAAAAACCTTTTGCTGTTAGATTGCAGGAATTGGGAATTGTGGGAAAATTTAGGGACTGTGTGATTTTTTCTGGAAGCATTCTATAATTAAAAAAAAAAATACAACTCAATTAATGAGAGCAAGAGGCAAGAGGCAAGAGGCAAGAGGAAAATAAAACAGCCCAAAAATGCTCAAAGGGCCCCAAAATATCAGAAAAGTATAAATAAAACAAAGAGAGGGCAAGGGCAAAAGGCAAACAAAAGCGCAAAATAGACTCAAAATGCCCTAAAAAAACAAAACCCCTCAAGATTACATAATTAATCATTTAAAAGAGTCCCTTGGTTGCCAATGGGCCATCCAAGATGCAAATTACAGGTTGCCACTTCGACCCTCGAAGGGGACCGCTTGCAGCTTGACCAGCATTCATCGTTGTCTCCGTTAGACGTCTGAACCGTTCGGAGTCGAATTCGGACGCGCCATGTCACCCGGACCCCGATATGCAGAGGGTTCCGGGTGATGTGGCGCACCGGGTCCGGGTGACGTTATATTAACATGATTTATAATCGACCCGCTTGACTATGATCCTCCGAACACTGTCGCCCAACCACGATCCCTCCGACCTCCTTCGCCTGACAATGATCCCTTTGAACTTGTCGCCAAACTATAATCCCTCCAACCTCAATCACCTGACTACAATCCCTTCGACCACCATTAATTTATTACGATCCCTATGACCTCGATCACATGACTACAATCCCTCCAACAATTGTTCCCTGACTACGATCTAACAGAACAAATAAATAGACTAACATCATCTTAAGAACAACTTTCATTCATTGAATTTTTACAACTCCAATCATATAATATACTATGTACAATATATAATTAATATATTATACTAATATCTTTCCCTGCAGAAGGGCATCCTTTGTAAACAATAAAAAACACTAGTTGAATCGTTTTAGTTAGGATAGATCACATGATTTTTTTTCCTTTTTTAAAAAATTTTCAAGTAAAAATTCTTCAAAAATTTTCAAGTAAAAATTCTTCCCTTTTGACTTTTGTACATAGCTCTTATCTATGTACTGAATCTTTATAAAAAACTAAAACAATAAAGTCTATATCTCTCTACCGTTATAAATATTCTTGCAAGCAACAACTATTATCATCAACATTACAAAAAATTGCAGTCATCCCAAACACACCCTTTAACTCACATAAATTATGTGATTCCTAAAAATAAAAAATTTAATTATTAAAGTCACTCTAAAATAAGTATAACACAAATTATTTATACATAACATTCATCCTAAATTTATTCATAATAACTTTTTTCCCTCAGATAATTAGCATGCTCAGGGTTGATATTAGAAACCCTTTTCTACGAGCCTACAAGCCTCTGTTTATTTATAGAAGCAACTGAGTCCTCTACCTCAGCAACTGAGCTGTCCCACCATCTGTGGGCATTCAAAGCCATCTTCGATCACCTAGTTGACCATCATGTAAGAGCCATGACATTCCTTCTACAACTGTTTTTTGACTAAGAATGAGTCGAACAAGAGAGGGATGACCATGTCTTGTGCTTGCACCACCAACACGCGTGCAATATATGATAGAGTAGTTGGAGAGGAGAAGGAGCACAGAGAGAAGGCGTGACACAGAGTAAGAGCAGTAGAATGAAATTATCTTATTGAATTTAGAAACTAATTACAGATATATTTATAGGCTTTGGGTTGTGCTAAATACAATTAGCTGATGTGGGATGTATTTACATTGCTGTGCTTA
>NW_021319084.1:0-6312 GCF_001605985.2 Dendrobium catenatum
GCTCTGGCCGATC
The DNA here is from genome assembly GCF_001605985.2 of Dendrobium catenatum. NCBI lineage: Eukaryota > Viridiplantae > Streptophyta > Magnoliopsida > Asparagales > Orchidaceae > Dendrobium > Dendrobium catenatum. The sequence goes on from NW_021319084.1 coordinate 14, forward strand.
TTCTGAGATTTGTACTGATCGGCCGGACGATGTCCATATCGGCCTAGACGATATTGTCGGCAATTTGCAATTAATGAGCTCCTTTGAGGCTCTTCTATTTACGAGCTCTTGTTCAACATTTTGAACAATCTTCTGCTGCTGCCTTGACCTGAGAAGGTCTTGAGGAGAGAAAGAGAGAGAGGGAGAGAGAGAAGATCTTGGGAGGGGGAGCTTGTGAGAGGATTCACAAGGGTTGCTTCAAGGATCGCTCTGCTTCTTCTTTGTCTAGAGTTTCTCATCTGTGGAAGGGTCGGTAGAGGTAAGGAGTCAGCATCTAATTGTGGTTGTCCACAAGCTTCAGGAGGAAGCAAAAGGAGATAGGTTCTCTGCCTTGTTGGGGTGGCAAAAAGACGTTCGTTGTAAAGGCTTCTCCGCCTAGCTGTAGGGGGCTAAAGGAGAGTCACGATTGTAGTGCAATACTCGGAGGGCGCCTACGGGGAGTGGACGTAGGTCGAGTTGACCGAACCGCTATAAATATCTGTGTTCTTATTTCTTGCTTCCGCACTTTAATTTCCATATTTATTTTTCTCGTGGTGTGATTTTGGTTTATGTGATCTATTATTCTTTGTGAAAAAAAAAATTTAAAATACCAATTCACCCCCCTCTTGGTTAGCTTGGGCCAGTTCTATAGGGCTTAACATCCCTAACAAACTTTCAAAAAGTTCTACACAGTCTTGATATTTGATCTCGACGAGATGTCAATTCACATAGGATCTGAGAGAGGTAAAAGAAGAATTTATGTAGAGACTGGCAAAGAAATTAAATAGTAATTCATAATTAAAAGGGATAGTGAGTGTATGGAGGAAACAAAAGGAGGTGTGAGCAAATATATCAAGTATCGAATATGAGAGAATATTTGGACTGACAGACCAAGAGATAGTGATTCTAGCCATCTTGTACCTTTGGTAGGTGGCTTAATCGTCTGCCTTGGTGAAGCGAGGGTCAAGAATAGCTCTCAAGGAACTCCTAGAAGGATGGAGAGATCGTTTTCATCCTACTATGATCAAGAATAACATTGGAATATGAAGTATAAGGCTAAAGGAAGAAGAGGGTGTGTGAAAAAGTGGCTAAAATCCTCAGTTTTTGAAGATTCGGCCCAATCATCCAGGACGATCGCAGGATCGTCCAGGCCGATCGAGTACATTAATAGCGTCCATCCTGATTGGTCAAAAAAGCGGTCGTATCATCTAAGATGATCAGATATCATCCGTGATAATAAGACACGGGCAATTGTCTTGAGAGTTAAGCCGGACGACCGTTGAAAAAGAAGATCATCCGAAACTATTAGGTGGATCGTCCAAGATGATGCACAATAATAGATCATGCCGAATGAATTTAAAATATTTAAATCATGATGCCACGTGTATCATCTAGGATAAACAGGTGGATCGTCCGGGATGATTCTCCAAAAATGGATCGTACCGACCGAATTTAAATATTTTAAACATATTTCCATGTATATTGTCTAGGACGAACATGTGGATCGTACAGGCCAATTTATCATAATTGAGCAAGGAGTTTGAAAAACATCCAGAATGAGGCAAATCATCAAGGATGATCATAAATAATTGAAATAGAGGATGATCAAATCATCCATGATGATTATGGATCATTTAGGACGATCAAAAGTAGAATAGTCAAAATGCCCAAAGATGGTGTATTAAGAGTGAATTAAATGGATCATCCAGGATGATATTAATATTATTTGGGATGATGTGAGAAAAAGTTTAAAATTAGAGAATGGATGGAGATGATCAGAAAAGGCCCAAACACATGAAAAAAATAACTAGAAAGAAAAAATAAAATTCAAAAAATATAAGAACAAAAGCAAAAAAAAAAAGTTTTTTTTAATCAAATCTTGAATATTATAAGTTTCCATGTGATTGAATGAGTTAACAGAATCCAAAAAAATGGTGACACAACCGATCCTGTTATCCCTAGCTCAGATTTCTCCTAGGTTAAAACTTCTTTTGAAAACAAAGATCTAAATCAGAAAAATCAATTGGATAAGAAAAAGAAATTCATTCAAAACTTGGTTTCAGAACAATATTTTATAAAATAATATATCAAAGTAATTAGTTACGATCAAGAATTCTAAAAATAAGCCTTTGAAAACTATCAAGTGACACATGAATTCTTCTTGGATTTAAAAATTTTGAAAGAGAAGGAGCTTGCTTTTAGTGGGCTCATTTTATGCCTCTTGTCAATTTGATTGGCACTCTTTGTATATCTTTTAATTTTTGATATACTTTGTGTATATTTTTTTTTTCAATTTGGCGACATTACATATCTTTTGATTTTAGTATCATTGGCCACTTTTTCTTTTCATTTCATTTTGCAAGCTAGGTCCCTTTTTCAAAATTCTTAAATACTTTTAGTTGTGATTATATCTTTCAAATATCAGAGAAGAAAAACTCACTCTCTAATATAATAAGGAATGAATCATAAATAGAATAAAAAATCATATGATAAATGAAACGACAATATTTTAAAAAATTTGAAGGTAAAATAAAGACTTTGAATATTATATATAAGATAGATTACTGTAGCAAGATTAAAAAAGATCTCAATTATATAGTGTAGTTGTTGATTTGAGATAGACTTTTATTTTGAAAAGAAAGTTACACCACTAAAAAAAGTTAGAGAAAAATGAAACAAAAATAAGGCATAAGATATCAATTCATCATTGATTAAAAGAAAAGGAAAACAAATGAAAAATAAAATAATAGAAGTGAAAAAATAAATAACGAAATAACTACAAAAAATAAAAACTGCAGAAGTATGACAGACAAAACATCAAAAATCAGTAAAAATCAAGTTCATTCATTTATGTTAATCACACCTAATCTAATCTTTAAAGTGCTGAAAGTATAGAAGGCCAGTGGTTTAGTAAAGATGTCATCCAGTTGATTCTTAGTTATCACATAATGTAACTCAATGTCTCCCTTGGTCACATGGTCTCTAATAAATTAATGCCTTATGTCAATATGCTTAGCCCTTGAATATTAGATAGGATTCTTAAAAATGTATATGGAAATAATATTATCCTAAAGAATTAAAATTGTTCCAACAGGTAATCCTAAATCTAGAACTTGTTGATTCAACCAAAGGACTTGGGCCACACAACTCCCTAAAGTAATGTACTCAGCTTCAGCTGTAGAAAGTGCAATAGAGTTTTGCTTTCTACTAGACCAGGAGACTAAAGATTGTCCTATAAATTGGAAAGTTCCAGAAGTGCTCTTTTTATTCACCTTATATCTTGCAAAATTAGAATCAGAATATCCAATAATCTCAAAATAAGTGATGTGACTAGGATACCAGATTCCTAAGTTTTGGGTCCCTAAGAGATATCTAAAAATTCTCTTAACTGCAGTCAGGTGGGATTCCTTAAGATTAGCTTGAAATCTAATACAGAGATAAATAATAAACATTATTTCAGGTTAGCTAGCAATCAAGTAAAGTAAGGATCCAATCATCCCTCTATACTTCTTTTGATCAATTGATTTTCCATTTGGGTCCTTATCCAACTGAACACTGGAGGTTATGGGAGTATTAATTGGCTTGGCTTTATCCATTTCATACTTATTTAAGATTTCATTTATATATTTGATTGATTTGGAGAGGTTTTATCATACGATTGTCTTATGCTAAACCCCAAAAAGTAGGACAACTCTCCCATCATACTCATCTCAAACATAACCTTTTATCAGAAGATCCAAAAAGTATATCACTGACATAGATCTGAATAATGACTAAATCATCTCCTACTTTTCTCAAAAAAGGGTGGTGTCTACACTCCCCTTAATAAACTTCCTCTCTAGTAAAAATGTTCTAAGCCTCTCATAATAAGCTCTAGGTGCCTGCTTTAATCCATATAAGACCTTTTTAATTTGAAAATATGATTTGGAAATTAGGAACTCTCAAAACTTGGGGGTTGCTCTACAAATATATCCTCTTTTATTAACCTATTTAAAAAGGCACTCTTAACATCCATATGAAAAAGCTTAAATTCCTTATAACAGGCAAAGGTTAATAGCACTATGATGGCTTCCAATCTAACTACAGGGGTAAAGGTCTCCTCAAAATCAATCTCTTCTATTTGGTTGTACCCCTTATCCACCAATCTTTCCTTATTCCTAAACACTACTCTAGAATCTTTCATCTTATTCTTAAAGATCCATTTGGTTTCAACTACACTTTGTCTCTTAAGAATTTTAAAAAGCTCCCAAACATCATTCTAATAAATTAGTTTAACTCCTCTTGCATGGCTAAGATCCAAAACTCATCAAATAGGGCTTGGTTGATGTTGGCGGGTTCATTCATTGAGATAAAGGTAGAGTGGTTCACTTCCTTTCTAAGTTTGTGCCTAGTCCTAACAACTTTAGAAGGGTCTCCTAAGATTAATTCTTTAGGATGACTCGAAGAATATCTCCAATCTCTAGGCAATGTGTGTATAGGTTAACCCTTTCCTTTAAATCTATATTCTCTACTCCTTGGGTAATCTTAGCTACTCCTTCAGTATTTTAGGGCTCTACTCTCTTATCTAAATTTTTAACTCCACTGGTATTCTCTCCAACTTCATCTTCCTCCTTAACTCTAAACTTCTTAGGATCAGATTCATGAAACACTACATGAGTAGTCTCCTCCACCTCTAATGTCCTCTTATTAAACACCCTAAAGGATTTCCCCACACTTGAATATCCTAAAAACACTCATTCATCAGATTTTGGGTCAAATTTCTCTAGTGAGAGTTCCCATTATTAAGAATGAAAACCTTATTGCCAAAGAAATGGAGGTAGGAAAGGTTGGGTTTTCTACCCTTAAGGATCTCATAGAGTGCCTTATCAAGTTTGTCTCATAAATTTACCCTATTCAACACATAACAGGCTGTATTTACCACTTCATCCCAAAAGTATTTTGGAAGTAAATACTCAGTAACCATGGCTCTAGCAGCTTCCACTAAGATCTTGTTCCTTCTTTCAACTACCCCATTTTGTTGAGGGGTCCTAGGAGCTGAGAAGTTGTGACTAATCCCCTTATCCTCACAGAAGTCTCCAAATCTCTTATTTTCAAACTCTCCCTCATATTCACTATGGATGCTCAAGATCTCACAACCTAAATTTTTCTGAATCTAAGTGAAGAAGGATCTAAACTAATCAAATACTCATTTTTATGTGATAGAAATCTAATCCAAGTAAATCTTGAGTAATCATCAACAACCACAAAACCATAGACTATCCCTTCTAAGCTGGAAGTATTAATGGATCCAAACAAATCCATGTGAAGGACTTCTAAAGGTCTAGAGATACTAATGTCCTTAATAGAGTGAAAAGAGTAATGAACTTGCTTCCCTAATTGGCAGGCATCACAAAGGTGGTCTTTAGAGAATTTAAGCTTGGGGATACCTTTAACTAGGTCTTTCTAGGTTACTCTCCTAAGCATTTACATACTGGCATGACATAATCTCCTGTGCCATAATCATGAATCATCAGCAATAGTTTTTAAGCCAAATGAAGTAGCACATTTAATATTTTAAATCAAGCATGTAAATATTGTTGATCTGCTTTCCCTACAAAATAGTATTATTATTTAAGCTTATAATATAAGTATTAGCTAAAAATTTTATGATGAAGCCCTTATCGCAAAGATGTTTGATGCAGAGCAAGTTGTGTTACAATCCATCTACAAGCAAAATATTTTCAATCAAAAGGTTCTTGGAGTTTCCAATTATACCGGCGCCCACCACTTTCCTAGTGGTGTTGTCTCTAAGAGTAACCTTGCCTCCAGTCCTGGACTCCAGCAAAACAAATTGATTAGCATCTCTAGTCATATGTCATGAGCATTCCTTGTCCAAGTACCACATGCTCTCATGAGACCTTTTATGAGAGTAAGCCTATAAAATCATCAAACATCAGATTTAGGAACCCAAACGTGTTTGAGTCCCTTCTTATGGAAAGTAGAATGCAATGCATGTGTTTTATTCTATGAATCATGTAATTTGGGTCTCCATACCCAATGTGTACTATGTTGAATGGTGCAAGTGTGTGTAATGTATTCTAACATGACACATGAAAAACATCTAACACCAAGAAAAGGATTTACTAATCTACTCGGGTGGTAATGCTTCTATGTAAAGTTATGTGATGCATGCAATGATGATTTATTATTTTCAAAAGATTTGAGATTTGATAATTTCTTAAACTTCTTTTTTAACTCAATATTTGATGACTTCAAGGAATCATGTGCATCAGATAATTCAG
>NW_021319084.1:6412-97175 GCF_001605985.2 Dendrobium catenatum
AGGGGCTTCAAAAAATTTCTAATTTCAGCTAGCAAGTGTTTTCTTTAATTCCTATATGATGCATGAATTTTTTTTAAAAAACATCAAGAAGTTGCATCGTCATCATCTGACCACACGAAATACATTGGCATACCACGCCCACCTACGATTCGCTCCGCGTCTTGTGCCATTTCCATATATCACCTGCAATCTCATCCTTCCTGATTTACGGGTCTGCGCGAGTTGAGTGTTTCATACAACGCGCACAAATGCTTTTGTACTCCTGCGTCATCTTGCGTCCTTCTCTCTCGGAATGCTTCACTCTCTCTGCCCATCCTCCAATCTCCTAGTGAGTGATCACATTGTACATCATCAGAGTGCGTAAGACAATAGTCTCACGTGTCCTGGTTGTCCTGCCACTTCATTAACGAAACGACATTAGAAAGATCCTTTTAGAATTTCATGATCTTTACCTTTTTCTCAAATGATGCTTTTGCTTCTTCCTGTAGAAAGATTTTGAATTTCCTGTGACGAAGGCAACTCCATCACTTTCAGACCCAGAAGATTCAGAATCTGATTTGTGTTTCCGTTAGTGCAATAGTTTTTCTCCTTCTTCGAACTTGCATCAAGAGTTTTTATTCACCCTTGCTCGTAAGCAATGAGTGAGCCAAGTAAGTTATCAATTAGAATAAGTGTTTCAAATCCTTAGATTCAGTGATCTGCAGTGATTTTAGCATCATATGACGAAGGACAAAGCATCTCAAAATCTTATTTACTTTTTTATAGTTTCGAAAGTTTCTTCTTAATGCATGTAGTGAAGTAACTATCTGAGTAACCTAGTATACAAAGTCAGAAATTGATTCATGAGGTTTCATGCAAAAAAAGTTCATAGTCATGCAAGAGAATATTCAAATGAATTGTTTACTCGATAGTTAGATCTTCATTACCCAATTCTGGTCCAAATTTTAGCCAGTTTACTAATTGACATCAAAACTGTAACATCTCAATTTACGCTACAGACTCTAAAATATTTTCAAAGACACATTCATCATTCAAATCTCATTCATTGAAAGTGTCATTCAGTAAAAGCAACTTCAGTTTTAACACCAATTAATTTCACGAGAAGGTGGAGAATAACCCTTCTTAAAGCATCCACCCATCTGAACATATATAATCATACTAGATTGTATAAAAACATCACATGCAGGTTTTCTAGAAATTAAAAGGTAGTTATCAAACAGGGGAGGTTGGGTAAGAATACCCTTCCGTAGTGTTACGATTCCCAAGGTTAGCCATGGATCAAAATCAAAAGTTTTCAAACTTTAAAATTTTTGAATCTCGCTCTAATACCACTTGAAAGTTCTAGGGATGTTAACCTTTATAGAATGGCCCAAGCTAAACAAGAGGGCGGGTGAATTGGTTTTTTTTAAAATTTTCTTTTTACAAAGAACAATAGATCACATAAACCAAAATCATACCACGAGAAAAATAAATGTCGGGAAATTAAAAGTTGCGGAAGCAAGAAATAAGAACACAGAGATTTATATGGTTCGTCAACTCGACCTACGTCCACTCCCCGGAGCGCCCTCCTGAGTATTGCATACCAATCATACTCTCCTTTAGCCCCCACAACTAGGCAGAGAAGCCTACAAGAGACTTATTTGCCACCCCTCGCGCCTAGCTAATAAACCGGTATCTATTCTCCACCTCTATATATGTTACACCTACAACAGTCACGCCAGTACCTCATCGACTCTTACCTCCACCTACCCTTCCACGATGAAAAACTCTAGAAAAGAAGAAGCAGAGTGATCCTTGAAGCAACCCTTGTGAATCCCCTCACAATCTTCCCACTCACTAGAGAAATCCCTCCACCTACTCTCTCTTCTCTCTCTCATAGGCCCTTCTTACAATCATAATCAAAAGATATTTATCCACACACCACACACACGAATTAATCTGAGAAGGAACACCAATCAAAAATATTTCTCATATTAACGAGTTGTGCATATACTTGATCCTGTACAATAATCGTCAAGCCGATAGGACATCATACCCTAGTCACGCTCGACGGCTCAGTGAGCGAGTCCGCCTAACATTCCTAAACTCGTTTGATCATCCAGTCCGATCTCACGATTGTCCCGACCAATCGGTTCAAATCAGAGGAAAATCATCCAGAGCATCGCCCTGAATTTGAGCTGGCCGATATTTATCATCCAGAAGTTACTAAGGTTTATGAATAGATCGTCCTATATGATCCTGCGATCGTCCAGGAATATATGATCGCATCAATCATCCTTAATTACTCCCTTGATTTTCTGATCAATTAAGGCATAATTTGTGCATATCGTCCAGGTCCATCAATGATCGTCCTGGCCGATTATTAAAAAATATAGAATACCTTAATTGTCTATGGAGAAAACTTCTTTCTGATTTGAGTGTATCGTCCTGGCTGATACATGTATCTTCCAGGATGATCTATTAATGACGGATGCCTTAATTAAGAATCCTTGTTTAGATTTCTATTTTAAGCCCGATCGTCTAGGATGATGTAAATATCGTCCTAGCCGATATGAGTAAACACAAAAATTCTAAGTCTCTCAAGTGTGTGTGTTTAGGGTTACTTAGCATCAGTCTCTTTGATCATTACAAATAGACTCAAGAAGAGAAAAAATAAAGTACAGACTGACTCAACCCTAAACCTACGCAATCTTTAATTGGCTTCGTTTGTTCTTCCGATCTTCGATTCCTCAAAAATTAGAAGTAACAGGCAATCCAAGAGAATCAATAGTGTTTGTCAATCATCAAAACATAAGTCATGAAAATAGATTTGCAACACTTTTTCACCTTTCCACTATAGGGGACAAACTCCACACCCTGTATTTTGACCCTGATTACGGCTGGGCTCTAGCCAACCTTTTTCTACGAAAAACCAATGCTCACTTTTACATTGGAGAGACTACCAGCTTACTCAAAGATGCTAGGACAATCCAACATGTCCTTCGGACCTCTATCCTCCCAAAAGCTGGTGATCACATTCATACAACTCCACTTCTCTCAATCACTAGCTTCTATATTTTAGCCCATCACAAATTCAATGCCACTGATCTGATCTTTCATTACATTGAGCATTTGACTACTGTTCGAGATCCAGCATATAGAAGGAAGCCCAACCTTGCCTTAAGAAATATCATTGCATATATATTTAGAATCAAAATACAACCTCCAATATCCTGCCCCACCCAACTATCAGCCTACCTTCTACTCGAACAATTCCTTCCATGTTCTTCTTAGTACTCATCTCCACCCAGGGGATGGGGAAGCTTAGGTGGCAGAGGAGGAGGAGACTCCTTCACCCGCTCCTGCACCTATTTTGCTTTGCCAGCACTCTTAGTTAGATCAGCACGTAGAGCGATTCGATAAGTGGGAGACCCAATTTGAGAACTACGTTGTTGCACAGGAGCAGTAACATATTGAGAACTTTATTCATCTGCAGCACCAGCATGACAAGGATATGGCCTGGTTTGGAGAGAAGTTTGCCTCCCTTTCTAGTTACTTTCACCCACCACCACCACCTCCACCTCCATTAGATGATCAGGGCCCATCTTTTTATTAGTTTATTTTTATGTTGTTGTAGTTTGTTTCTATTTTTAGTCTTTGCTTTATTTTATTACTTTCCTCCTCCTTTTTGTGATGTTAAAAGGGGGAGTAGTTAGTAAGTCTGGTTGATTTATAGTTTGATTATGTTATTGGATAGTTAAACTATGGTTGTTTCTTTTCACAATTTCCTTTAAAACTATTCTTGAACTACTTTAATTATTTTTTTTCCATAATCAAAAAGGGGTAGATAGTTGCAAATCTGATTTCAAGAAATAGAATTTTAATGATAGCAAACACATTTATTTCTCTATGATGGCCTTGCCTACTAACGTTTCAGGTCCACAAGTTAAGACTTTAAATTGAACCAGCTCAAGATTGGGTAGATTAAGTCCGAGTCAGTTTGTAATTTTTCCCTTTTCTTGAGTTTATTGTAAAAGATGTGGTTCCTGATGCTAAGTAACCTTGCACACACACTTTGGGAAAATTTTTGACTGTTTCATAGAGTTACTATTTTTAGTCACATCGTCTGGGATGATCCATAAATTATCCTGGATAATCTGGTCAAAAATAGAAACCTTAATTAGGGCATCCTTGTTAAGACAGTTATCATTAAGCACGTCATCCTAATTGATATTTATATCGATCGGGATGATAGGCTCAAATTAGAAAGAATCAGTCGACAGAATTATTTAGGCATGTTTATTTTTTAATCATCATCCAAGACATCGGCTTTGACGATGTCTTTCAATTATTCCTAAATTAATCTGGAGATTAAGGAAAGCAATTAAGGTTTGATTGACTTGATCATATTATCCTGGATGATCGCAGGATTGGCCAGGACGATCAGTTAAATCTTGATTACTCTTGGACGATCAAACATCAGATAACTTCTATTCAGGGTGATGTTCTGGATGATTTAAATTGATTTGAACTAATCATCTAGAATGTTCGTGAGATCGGCCTGAATGATCAAGCTATTTTTCTATCATCCAGACATCCATTCAGTGCAATTTTTTGGATGATATTCTTTGATTTGTACTAATTATACAGGATGATATATTATCAGCCTGGATGATATGTATAAAAACCTTCTAATCGACCCAAATTGTTCGGGCTGATTGAGCTAAATTTACAATGATTTTCGAGGATGATATATCATCCTGGACGATAAAGTTGGTTTGTTTAAATAAAGAGCTATTTTGAAGCTCTTCTATTTAAGACCACATTCTCTTCGCAAGAAATAATCTTTTGCTACTGTCTTGACCTAAGAGAGCCTAGAGGAGAGGGAGAGAGAGGGAGAGAGAGAGAGAGGTTCTTATGAGGGGGAGTTTGTGAGGGGTTTCACAAGGGTTGCTCCAAGTAAGGATCCAAGTCTTCTTCTTCGATCATTATCCCTTGTTCTTGGAGGTTCAAGAGAGGTTCACTTCGGCAATCAATCAAGGTTCTCTTCCTGCTTTAGGAGGAAGCGAAAGGAGTTTGGTTTTCTATCTCACCGGTGTCGGTGGAAAGGAGTTTTGTAAAGTCTTCTTCGCCTTGCTGTGGGAGCAAAATGAGAGTGACTGAGTTTAGAGAAATAATCAGAGGGTACCTCTAGGGAGTGGACGTAGGTCGAGTTGACCAAACCACTATAAATCTCTATGTTCTTTACTACTATTTTTTGTGCATTTAATTTTTGCACTTTGATTTTTGTTGGGGTGAATTTTGTTTTGGTTTATGTTTTGATTGAGAATTTTTTCTAAAATACCAATTCACCCTCCCCCCCCCCCCCCCCCCATTCTTGGTTAGCCTTGGGCTAGTTCATAAGGGCTTAACATCCCTAATGAACTTTCATGTGGGACTTTAGAATGTTGCTCTTTCTATTTTATCTCAAGATCAGTGTACCTTAAATCATACTATCAAGATTAATTTTTAATTAACAAATGACCATGGTGATAATAATATGGAGGGTAAAATCCTTTCTCAAAATGATGAGTCTCTTACGGTTAATCAAGATGGATTAAATAGTGCTTCTATGTTACCACCTAGTTTAAAAGAGAATGATGTGAATAATCAATATGATTTTTTAAAAGTATCCAAAAATAAAAAGAAGAATAATAAGAATTTGATGGGAAACACCTCCAGGATTACTAGAGCCTCAAATATTTCTATTTCATCCAATAATTAAGGATATCATTTGGAATAATATTGGGGCGGGGGCTACCTTGTCTAAGGATAGGGTTAGAAATTTATGTAGGATCCATAAAATTAATCTGCTTATTTTAATTGAACCTTTTAGTTTCTTCTTCTTGCATAGATTCAGTGTGTTCGAATTTTGGTTTTGATTTGGCTTTTGGTAATTGCAATAAAATTTGATTTTTTTTAAAAGAATTTTATGTGTTTAGACGACATTATTACTGATTACCCTCATACTGTACATAGTAGTGTTACCATTTTCCAGTTTTCTTCCTATACTTCTTTTGTTTATGCTTCATGCTCTAGATTTAAAAGAAAAATTCTCTAGAAATAGTTTTAAGATTTCTCTTCAATTATTTCATCTCCTTGGATGATTGGTTGTGATTTTAATACCATTACTAATGTTGCTGCAAGAATTGGGGGAATGCCTCTTAATTTCTAAGCCATAGAAGCTTTTAATGACATGATTTACAATTGTGATCATCATGATATTGGTTTTACTAGGAATTCTTTTACATGGAACAAGGCTACCATGTGGCAAAGATTAGATCACATTTTATTAAATGATTTTTGGAATTCATCTTTTCCTATTACTCAGATTGATCATTTAACCAAAACTTCATCCGATCATTCCCCTTTGCCTTAAAATATTTCCCATCAATGTAATATCACTCTCGTCCCTTTTGGATTCCAAAATATGTAGATTTTAGATGAATCTGTTACCAGTATTTTAAATAATAATTGGCATGCTCCTTTATTTCCTTATGATGTGTTGGAGGTATGACTAGATTATGGTTTAAGCTCAAAAGGCTTAATAAAAAATTAAACTGGTGGAATAATAATGTTTTTAAGAATATTTCCTCTAACATTTCTCAAATTGAGAATTTGGTTAATAGTGCTGATAACAATTACATGAATGTCTCCTCTCCTGATAATCTTGTTTAACTCAATGAAGCTAAAGCTACCTTATTTAAACTTCAAGAAAAAGAGGAAGCGTTTTGGAGACAAAAGGCTTCCACTAAAGTTTTGGTTGAGGGAGGTAAAAATATCAACTTTTTTCATAATATTATTAATTAAAAATAGTGGCTAGTCATATTTACAAAATAACAACTTCTAATGGTATTTTTATTGATTATACTGTGTTGATTAATGATTATGATATTGAATATTTTAATCAAGTTTTCAACAAAGATTTCTCTCTGAATTTAAATATTGATTTCTCTTTTATCCAAATTCTCATTTCAGAGGACAATATGTTTCTGACTAAGATGCCTACTGATGATGAAATTTTCTTAACTATTAAAAGTATGAATGTTGATTATGTTGCTTGCCTCGATGAGTTTACCACAAAATGTTATTAGAAATGTTGGTCCATTATTAAGGAATATCTTATGAATGTTGTGAGGGATTTTTTCTTAGGCAATCCTTAACACAAGTTTTTACTTATAATTCGATTGGTTTAATTCTTAAAAATGGTGTCATGAATTTCTAGAATTATTATCATCCTATTAGTCTAATCTCTTTCTTCAATAAGCTTACTTCTAAATTACTTATGGGAAGACTAGCTATTTTATTACCTAAAATTATTTTTTTGGAACAAACTGGCTTTGTCAAGAGTAGGTCTATCTTTGATAAAGTTTTAGTGGACCAAGAGTTAGTTCATGATTTGGAAGCAAAAAGTTTTGGGGGGAATATTATTTTTAAGGTTAATATTTCTAAAGCTTATGATAATTTAAATTGGGAGTTTTTCTACATGATGTTAGGTCTTTTGGGTTTAATATGGATTTTATTAATCTTATTAAGAATAACATTGAGAACTATTTCTTTCTATTAAGATCAATGGTAAGTGTCATGGCTTTTTCAAATCATTTCATGGACTTATACAAAAGGACCCCCTATCCCCTGCTCTTTTTATCATTATTATTAAATTGCTCTCTAGAGGTTTTAATAAGTTATTCTCATATAACCCTAATTTTCTATTTAAAACTCTTGGTGGTTTCCCTATTACTTATTTGAGCTTTCTAGATGACTTCATAATTTTCACTAATGGTTTTATCAAAATACTTTATATTTTGTTTAAATTTCTTTATCAATTTCAAAGAGCAAGTTGTCTTACTTTTAACCCTCACAAGAGTTGTTTTATTACTTCCAAGTCTATTTTAATTTAGAGAATGAATGCTATTCATAACAAGTTTGGCTTTTCACATAATAATTTTCCTTTGAAGTATTTAGGAACTCCTCTTTTTACTGGTAATAAAAGATCTCATTTATTTGGAGATATTTTTCACTCGTATTCATAATAAGCTATCTACTTGGGCTTTTAATTTCCTTTCCTTCTGTGATAGGTTGGTTTTAATTAGACATGTTATAATTTGTTATATTCCTATCTATCTCTTTCATACCTTATGCCCACGTTGAATATTTGTAGTAGAATGGAAAGGTTATTTAATAAATTATTCTAGGGAGCTAAGGAAAGCAAATCGGCCGTCATATGGGCTTCTTGGACTATATCCTCTGGGGTTAAAGAGGAAGGGAGTCTTGTTTTTAATACTATGGTTGACTTGGCTATGACCTTTTCCTATAAAGTGTGATTTTCATTAAAATCCAAGAAAAGTTTATGGGTTATATTTATGATTGATAAATAATGTGTTGGTCTTCATGCCGTTATTTATCACTTTAAACAAGGAGACTCTTATAATTGGTGGGGGATTAATTCTATCAAGTTGGAGGATGAACAATTTATCCAAAGGGGCATGGGGATTGGAAACAACTTCTTTTGGCAAGATAAGTGGTTGGTTAAGTTCTCTATTGATAATTTTATTGAATACTCATTCTACCTCTACTTACAAAGTTAATCATTTTATTCATGATGGTGCTTAAAATCTAGATTTACTTAGTGATAATGTTCCTCATTTTATTGTTTATATTATTCACAAAATCCCTCTTTAATTGGATAAAGAGGATTCCATAATGTTTATTAATGCTATTGGTGGTAATTTTTCTTTAAAACTAGTTTGAAATTCTACCAGGCATTCCTACTGTGCTATTCGGGTTATGGCACAATGCTATTCAATCCTATTGTTCTATTTTAGTTTGGACGAACGTGCATAATTATTTTCCTGTGAACTCTATTCTTATGAAAAATGGTTTTCATATTATATCTTAATGCCAGTATTGTTAACAACTAAAAACCTTTATCATTTTTTTGCTAATGGTCCTCTTTCCCTAAAAGTTTGGTTAAATTTTGATAATATATTTAATGCTCAAATTTACAATAATTAAAACTCCATAGTAATATTTTACAATCCTAGCTTACTCCTACTAAAGGTCATATTCATAGCATTTTAGCTGTTATTATTAGTTTCTTTGTTTCTTTCTTTGGAGGAGTAAAAATGAAGCCAAACATGAACATATTTGTATGAATGCAATGAGTATTATTATTAAAATTAAAGACATTTTTGTAGTTATCTTTGGAAAATTTGATTAAGGATAATGCATTCAAATCTTATTACCATAATGTTATTAATTTTTGTGTTTCTCTTCAATTAGTTTCCACTGTTACTACTGATAGAATTCTGAGACGGATTAAACCTAAGGTTGGTTGGTTTAAACATTTTTATGGCTCTCTTAACAATTCTAATGCAAGTTGTGTAGGACTGATTTGGGATTGCAACAGCCATGTTATTGTTGACTTTATAAGTCATAGTTCCTCTACCATTGTGATTGTGGCTAAGATTCAAGCTCTATAATATGGTTTGCAATTATGTATCTCTTTAGGTATCACTCAAATTTGGATTGAATTTGATGCCAAGTTTCTTATTTATTATATTAATGGTTATATGTTTACCAATCCATCTTATTTATATATGATTAGAGACATTAAATAGTGGCTTTCACTCATTTATTTTTATATCACTCATGTTTTATATGAAGGAAGTGATGTTGCTGATTGGCTGGCTAAGATTTTTTGTAATTTAATAGATTGTACTGATTATGTTGTTACTTCTTTACCTGATAAGTTGAAGTATCTATTAAGGTTGGACCTATATGGAATGTCATATATTCGATCCTCCTAACATTTTTTGTTTTATTTCTTATTTTGGTGGTTATGTTCTTCTCTTGCCGACCTTTTGTGCTTGGATCCTCCTTTTTGGGTTTCTTTGTGTTTTTTATGAATAATGTTGTTATTTTGCTTAACTTATCTTAGGTTTGTTGGTTTGGTTTTTTATGGAAGCTGCTGGCCTTTTTATATTTAGTTTGCCTTCAATTTTTGCTTTGTGCTTATCTTGCTTGGGTATTTTTTTGCATTGATTTTACATCCTCTGCAGTATGGTTTTATTCATCTTTTTTTTTTTTTTGAGAGAAATGCAACCAGCATTAGATTAATAAAAAGCACCAAACAAGGCATTAGAAACAATCTAAATGAGAGCTGACTCCAAACAACATTCCTCTTTTACAAGTTTAACAAAGGGGGAAGGAAGAGAGATCTCCCAAAAAAGGTCCCAAATAAAATCATAAGAAAAGGAAAGGTTAGCACAAAAATCAGCTATCCTATTACAATTTCTACCAATGCATTTAAAAATAACATTATTACCATACCTCAAACCAAAGAAGTTTTCATCTCTGATGCATCCAAGTTTCTTCTTCTCTTTGCTGTACAAGTTGAGAAGAAATTGAATGACATTCTTATTGTCCCCTTCTATTTTAACACCTTTGGCATTATCAATAGAATTATGCAATATATCTTTTAAAGAGTTAAAAGAATAAAGTTCCAATTGTGCTATATCCCAATGCATCCCATAGAAACCAAATGCACGAACAAATCTTCCTTTGTGGTCTCTAATAATACCTCCAATGCCCGCTCCATAGTTACTTCTTAATGCAGCATCAATGTTGATCTTGTACCACTCGGGTGGTGGAGGATGCCAGAAATCTATAGACAATCCAGTGGATTGTTTAACATCCCAATTTTTCGAGAGTCCCTTTTGACGTTTATCCAATGCAACAAGGCTAATCACATTAGCAACCATAACAGACACACTGTCTTCCTTCTTAGTATGTTTGGTATTATTTCTATTATTCCAGGAAATCCATAACAAGGTAAAATAGAGCTTTACCATCATCAGATTCTTCTCATAAGAAGCTTGTAGCTCATTTATACAATCCTGAAAAGAGTTAAACAGGGGAATATGAAAACCCCATTCCTGTAGAATGCAAATAACTCTTATCAAATTTGGACATTTAGTAGTTATATGGTCCCGATTCTCCACTTCTCCACAACCTCTTGGACACAAGAAATTATTGGATAATCTCCTTCTTATCAGAAATTCTGCTGTTGGAAGAGCATTTTTGCAAAGTCTCCAAATGAATAATTCCACCTTTGCATATAATTTCAACTTATGAATCCATAAGTAAGGATTATCACCATCCATCTTCACCATATCTTCTTTAATCAATGAAGTAATTATTTTGCCAGAGAACTTATATTTCAAATCCATAAAATCTTCCTCTTCTTCTTGATGTATTTGAATGTTACTTATAACATTTACCAGGTCTTCTCTGAAAAAAAGTAGTAATTTGTCCATGTTCCATCTGCCATCAAGAATAAAATAATCAAGAGTGATATTATCTTCTTCAAAAGAAGCTACAAAGGTTGGCCATTTGAGTAAGCTTTTGTCCAATATCCAAACATCGTTCAAAACATTAATATGAATTCCTTTAACCACATTCCATCTGATAATGTTTTTCATAGCATTCCAGCCACTAGAAATGATCTTCCATGCTGAAGAACCTCTTTTAATAACATCTTTCTTCCACCAATCTTCACCGTATTTTGCGAAGAGATTTCTATTTAAGAAAGAATTTGGATTAGTTACTAGATTCCATGAAAATTTAGCTCTAAATGATTCAACACTTGAAATTGCTGAATGGAGTCCCCAACCGCCAGATGCTCTTGGTTTGCAAAGATCTTCCCAAGACACATAATGTAATCCCTATTTTCCTTCTTGATTATTCCAAACTTAATTCCTATAGTATTTTTCAAATTCCTTCAACACACTTAAAGGAAAAAGGGAATGAGAAATTAAAAACAAAGGTAGATTACAAAAAATTGAATTGTCTAGCACAAGTTTTCCAACTAGAGAAATATATCTATTTCCCCATGAATTTAAAATCTTCAAATATTTGTCCAATAAGAATTGAAAATCTGCCTTTTTCAGTCTTCTTAAAGCCAGTTTAGTTCCCAAATAATCTAATTCTTCCACCACCTTGATCTCTAGAATTTTTTTAATTTTCTTCTTTCTTCTTCTCTCAACAGTTTTGCTAATAATCATGGCAGATTTTTTAAGATTCTGTCTTTGACCAGTCCATCCACAGTAATTATTCAAAATAGCCTTCATCTTCTTGATGCTTTTAATCTTAGCATCAGACAGTAAGAGGACATTATCTGCATAAAGCAAATGAGAGATCTTCTGACATCTAGAAGCAACTTTGATGCCTAAGTCCTTCCCCTCCTGTGATAGGACATTAGATAACAATTGGGAACATATAATAAATAGAAAAGGGGATAATGGACAACCTTCGTGGAATCCACTCCTCCCCACAATCCATTTTGATAAATCACCATTGATGATGATAGAAAATCTAGGCTCCATAATGCATTCCATAATAAGTTTTATGAATTTCACGGGAAACCCCATTCATAAAGAGTATTCCAACACATGCTGTCGTAAGCTTGCACCATATCAAGCTTGGTGGCCGCCAAACCTCCTTTAGATTTAGAAATTCTGATTTTATTGATCAAATCCTGAGCCAACAACAAATGTTCAGAAATACTTCTCCCTTTTAAAAAACCAACCTGCTCTTCTGAAATAACTTTTGGGATTACCATCAAAAGTCTGTTCAACAACACCTAAGCAACAATTTTATAAACGGAGTTACACAAGCTGATAGGACGGAAACCTTTGGGAGATAAAGGATTAGTATTTTTCAGGATCAACACTATAAGTGTTTCCTTCCAATCACTACACTTTTTTCCTGAGCAAAACAACTCTCTAACATCTTTACATACATCAATACCAATAATGTTCCAGTAAATTTTAAGAAAAGAATACGTTATACCATCAGGTCCCGATGCTTTGTTGTTGCCAAGTCGTTTGATAACTTCCAGAATTTCCACATCTGAGATTTGAATCTCCAAGCTTCTTCTATCATTATCATCCAGAATAGATAACGGGTTAGGCCAATTTTCAGTACAGCAACTCCTTTGCTTCCACTTGTTTTGAAAATACTTGAAAAACACCTTATGCAGCTCTTCAGGATCTTCGGTGAGAACCCCATCATCATTTTTAATTTGAGAAATCCTTTTTCCATTTCTTCTAGTATTTACAAAAGAATGAAAAGATTTATAATTAGTGTCTCCTTCTTCTATCCACTTAGCCTTAGCTCTTTGTCTCCACCATGTATTCAACCGTGCAAGAACCGAATTCAGTTCTTTAACTTTTGATCTCAACATCCAAAGATTTTCATCAGTAAGCCATCCCAGCGAAGCCTCTTCTTCTTGAATCTGAGAGATTTCTTCTTTCAGATTCTTCTTTTCCAAAGAAAAGTCTTTAATTCTTGCCTTGCTCCAAAAAAACAATTCCTTCAATTCTTTCTTACACTTCTTGTTGAAAATTTCCATATCACTTCCTTGGAAAACCTTCCTCCATACTTTACCAATAATAAAAGACGAAGCTTTATAAGAAATCCAAACGTCTTCAAATTTAAGCATTCAATTCCTTTTATAAGAATTATCAAAAATCTTCAAGACTATAGGACAATGATCCGATGCTACTCTAGCAAGGTATCTAACCACTGCTACCTGCACACCATTGATGGATATAGAGTTAAGCAAACACCTGTCTAGTCTCTCAAGTATACGATCTCCTCCTAATTTGTTGTTACACCAAGTGAATCTTGGACCCACAAATCCCACATCATGTAAGTCATTAACATTTAAGAAATCAACCATCTCTTTGGAACCTTGAGCAAAAACAAATTTTCTTCCACTCCTCTTATATTCTTGAGACAAGATCCAATTAAAGTCTCGCCCAACAATGAAAGGAACCTTCCTATTGGAAACCTCTTGTAAACTTCCCAATAACTCTCTCCTCTTTACAACTTCCTTATTCCCATAGATAATAGCAATCATCGACACCCCTTTATTGAAGACATTGAGTTCACCTATAATACATTGATCAGTTTCCTTTAAAACTGAGAAAGAAGCTAAGTCTGACCTCCAAAGCACCATAATACCTCCAGATAAGCCATCAGATGGGAAAAGGTAGAAATCCCAATCAGCTCCCATAATCTTATGAAAGGAAACTTTGTCAAAAGCATTGAGCTTAGTTTCCACTAACCCCACAAACAAAATACCATGATCTTTAATCACCTCCTTGAGATATAGAGAGGCTTCGTTTTTGTTGGCCCCTCTACAATTCCAAAAAGCTATTGAATTCATTGATATAGCCTAGGGGATGCCTCCCCTTCCCTCCTTTTGTTACCACCACCATCAAAATTCCTCCCTTTCGGAATGTTTTTAATAGAACCAAGAGATTTCAGCTCTTTAGCTAATTTCACCTTGTTAGCCTCACCATTCAAACTTCTGTCTTTCCCCAAACTACTACCAGAATTATTACTGTCAACATCTTCAACTTTGTTTGACTTCAATATTATACCATCACAGGTATCCTCCTTAGTTTCCAACCATTTATCCCCATTAAATGTTTCTTCATTAATCATATTTTCATTGACAGAATTCAGAATATCAAATTGATTAACAGAATTTGATATAATAGGAATAACATAATCAGAGATCTTACACGAACTAGTATCAGTACATTCCTTGCAGTTAACTGAAGGATCTTCTCTAACCAAAGCATCAGCTCCAATCTCTGTATCATTCTACCGATTAACTTCTAAAGCCAATTCTCCTTTTTCTAGCTGATCTTCATTTCCCATATGAACTCTCTTTGTGTTGGAAGAGTCTTTACTATTTTCAGAAGCAAAAGTATGTTCCTTATGACCTGCATTTAAAATGACATTCTTCTTAACAAAAATAGCTTTGCTGGATTTCACCACATTGCTTCTCTGAATAGGTCTTCTTCCTTTCTTGTTATTGACAAGAATCCAAGGACCATAGGATGGTTCATTAGCTTTATCAAGCAAATTATTTCCTCCAGCAGCTTCATTATTGATATTATCAACAATCAATGCCTCCTTAGGATGTTTACTGATTTTTCCACACTCTTCCTTCAAGTGCCCAATCAAACCACATTCGAAACAAAGGTTGGCCACTTTCTCAAATTCAACTTTTTGAAAGAACCTCCCAGAAATGCTATCCACCCAAACTCCCAATGGAAGAGGTTGATCAAGCTTCACCCGAACACAAACTCTAGCAAATTCTCTCCTTCCCCATTGGAATAAATTACCATCCATCATTAAAGGAGTACTAATTCTAGAAGCAATCCTTGCTATATTATCTTCATCCCAACATTGCAAGGGCAAGTTTGGCATTCTAACCCATATAGGAGAGGTTAGACCCTTTATGGATAAAGCAGAAAAAATTGTAGACCTATTTTCCAACCTAATAATGTGTCCATTAATAAACCACGGACCTCTTAATAGAGCTGCTTTCACCATCTCTTCTGATTTAAAAGAGCATAAGAACCATCCTCTCCCTAAAGCTGTAAAATGAAATTGGCCCAAGTGACTCAATTGCTTTCTAATTTCCCATGCAACCATATGAGAAGCTATCTCTCTGCCAAACACCTTAATAACCACAGAATTCAATAGTTTCTTAGCATTCGTAATCTCCATTTCTTCATTCATCCTTACAGCTTTACCATCATCATATAACAACATTTCATCTTCTTTAAAATTAATTTTGATATATGGCTTACTACTCCAAGGATTACTGTTGCCAATATTATCAGTAGATTTTGGCATTTCAACATCCACCTTATCCACATTCGTTCCATTAATAACATTTGCAAAATAATGAATATTATTGTTACCCAAACTCAATGAATTCGCCTTTATCTCACTATTTCCAGATATTATATTTGAATTCATAAATTTGTTAACAAAAATTTTCATCCCTGAAGAGGATGCATCGGGATCCACCGAGTTAGTTGCAGAAAAAACTTTACCAGTTCCAGGAGTGACATCATTTATAGAATCATCAATTCCTTTCCCTTTACCTTCCACATACTTAATCTTCTTTGGCGCTTCTTCTGAGACATATTTGATCACCAGCGGTCCTTGCGACTTCAACAAATGATCATCCACCAAATGTTTGAACGACGGAACATCGTTAACCTTCAGATTAATCTTCAAATTGCCAATGAATGACGGAGGTCTAGTCACCGGAGACTGAGCTTGCCGGCGACTCTCTGCCGCCATCATCTACAGTTCTTCCTGGGAATCAGAAAAAAAAAACCGGGAACAAAAATTTGAATTTTTCAGGGATTTCTCTCTAACGGAAATTCTAGAGTTTCTCTCTCTAACATCCCAATTTTATTCTTCTATGATGCTCATCTTATACTTCTCCTATCTTGTTTAAGAGTTGGAATGGGGTCTGTGTTGATGGGTTGAGGGCTAGGGGTGTTATAATCAATGTTGGCAGGATGTTTGGTTTTTTGGGGTTAAGGTAGCTTTTCATTTTATCCATTTTACCCATATTTTTTTTATTTTCATCCTTTGGAGTTTGGATTTGTTTTTTTTGGCTAATTGATCAATTGGAAATGTTGTTGATATGTCTTATTGATTGGAACTATATTTGTTTTAATTGTTGGAATCATATAATGGGTGGGTGTTGGATTGTATTCGAGCAGTGGGTGAATAATGACATTCATGACACTTTAGATACTATGCACTTGTGCCAATTTCTTAACTCCAAGTGGACCCTTCATGATTTGAATGCCTCTGTTGGTTTTGATAAGTGGGTCTTTTGGATTGGATGTAGTTTGAGGGGTTTCCTCGAGTATTCTTCGAACTCTCTCATGTTGGCAATAACTACTATTTTTATCATAATTTTGTTTATGTTTTTGGCATATCAATATCCAATCTCTTGTTAGGTTTTTGGGTGGCAAATTTCATGAGCTTTATGAGTTGCTATATTAACTATCTCTTTAATGGCTTTGTTGGTTTGTGGGTTTTTCGTATGGTACATTATTTGTTATTATGTCTCTTAATCCATTTCTAGTTTGGGTTTGTCTTTGGTTCTTATTGTCTCCCATGTTATTTTTGGGTCTTCTCCTATAGCTTTTTTATGATGTTATTCCTTATGTTGTCATACATTTATTATTCTTTTCCTCCATTGTTGTTGATGAAGTTTTTGGTGTTTCCTTCCCATCAAGAGATTCATTGGACTAAAGGGCTTTCTTTATCCTGTAGCAAATCTATTTCTTCCTTAACTATATTAATATCTATAAATTAATCTGAAGTGTTGCCATCCTATTTTATTTATCACCTCTATCTATGCATATCCTTTCTTTTTCTTTGGTAATCTAATAATTGTTATGACATTAATTGTATTTTGGGTTGTTGGTACTATCTTCCACACATGTTGTAAGTTTAATTTGAATTATTTTGAGTTTATCAACTATAATATTATTGATTCTAACCTGTTATATTTTATACAATCATCCTTATTTGTTTCTCAAATAACTTTCCAGTTCTTTCATTATTATTCTATGGTACAGATTTTATATTTTGCATATTATTTTGTTAAGTGGATTGGGTTGCAGGTGTACTATTTTTTTGTAGGAAGATTTTACAGGATGCAGATTATTGAATCTTTCTTTTTTGGGGTGTTGGCTCCTGGCCGCCGTAGAATGTACCTAGGATATTTTGTATGTTTTATGAAAGGGAGCTTTTGGCTTATAGATTTTCTTTTATTTTATTTTTTGTTATCTTCTGAGCATTAGTGAGCTGAAGGCCTCCTTAAGGACCTAGTAATTTTAGTTTCTTTTAACGCCTAGGCCTCTATATAGGTTTCCAAAAAAAACATGTTTATTAAGCATGTCACTATGTTCAATCATATATTTTTGAAGGCATTCCAAGTTCCTTAACCCTTTAAACTAAATGAATATTCCAAATCTATAAAACATTCAAATATTTATAGTCTAAGCCACTAGGCAGAGCATATTGGGGAGAGAAACTATTTGCCAAAACTAATGAGAGAAGGTCTAGGATTTTCTAGTGAGAGAAACTATTTTTTTTTTAAAATCTAATTCACACTTCTGATGGCGACGGAGGGTCTCCAGCCTCCGATGACCATTGGTGATCCTTATAAAGGCAGGCATCCTAATTTGATTCCTCTATTCTCATCATGTTCAAATTTGATTTCATCTCCGCCAGCTTTTGGCGACAATTTTGCATGAAACCCAATAGAAGAAAAGTTTAGATTCATGTCGCGTAAGCCTCTGATTATCAAAATGATTGGAAAAAAAAACTAGCAAGTTATTCCTAAAATGCCTTCTAGCAATGTGTTGCATAAATTTGGATAAAAAAAAAGGTAATATCAATGTTACAAACCTGGGTTTTGGTATGGATTTTGCTGGGGAAGATTCAGTGGTAAAGCTTCACATAATAAATGAATTAAAAATTTTGAACAAGCTTCGGTAGTCTTTGGTGATTAAAGTCTTTGGGGAAAATACTCCATTTAAGGTGATTAGCATGGAGTTAAAGAGACAATGATCTCACATTGGAAAATTTCATCAAATAATGCTTGGTGTGGGTTCGGTTCTTTGTGCATTTGACAAACTAGAAACATTGGAATCAGTCTTCTTCAATGGTCCTTGGTATGCGAATGGAAGTATAATTGGGCTGGACAGATGGTCTCCATCATTTTATCCTTTATCTTTGAAGGGTCTTTCGGCTCCGGTTTGGATTAGAATGCTAAACTTAGCATTACAATGCTGGGATGAAATTAACATTTGTAGGATTGCTTCCATGGTTGGGAAGCTGTATATGATTGATGGAAACATGTTCCAATGGAGTAGAAGGGAATTCGCTAGAATTTACATTTGTATCAACTTGGATAGCAAGCTTTCTTTGGGAGTTTAGGTAGAAGGAAGTTCTCAACATTTTTTCCAAAGAATTGAATATGAGAAGATCCCAAACTTCCATTTCAATTGTGGTAAAATAGGTCATCTGAAAAATCATTGTCCGAAAAGGATGTTGAAGGCTGACCAACCGTCCAAAACAAATGAAGCTTCTATCTCAAATGGTAATCTAACTAAGGTGGTAGTTTTAGCTAAGGTGATCAACTTAAATAGTGTTGAATATGGGCTTTGGATACATGTGAACTTTAGAAGGAAGAAATTAAAAAAGCCAAGGGTCCAAAAATATTATGCAACGTTATTTGATTAATGAAGCTGGAAAAGTTATTGTTTTTTTTTAAGGAATTCCAGAGTTTAATAGATGGTTGAAAAAATTAATAATACTGAAGAACGTGATGAAGAGGATCCGGAAGAAATTGCTTACCATATTACTCTACAGGAAGGATGCAAGCTCCTGATATTATTCAAGTTCCCTCTATGCAACTGTTGGATAAAAAAACTGATATGGCTCCTTACTCTACTGTTATTTCCATCAATGATAATAAATTTAAATTATTAGTGGATGAAGTTGATGAAGGAGAGATTATTTTATATGAGAAAGCTATATCTCCTAAGGGTATTAGTGTCAATTGTATAATGGATAAGGGTAATGTGGAAATGGAAATAGATACTATGAATGAGGTTAAGGGTTTAAAAGAAATTGGATGAAAAAAGAAAGGATCTAAACAACTCAAAGGTTTAGGTCCTATAAAAATGGCTACTAGGAGTAGGAGAATGGATGGAGACCTTAAAGAAAAAGTGGGGAATTCATTCCCTCTTTCACAATGATGTCATCCATTGGTTTTCGGAATTGTAGAGGAACTAGGAAGAGGAAAGCTTCTCTATACCTTAAGGAGTTTGTGAAAGATAATGGGGTTTTTTTTTTCTAAGATTGCTAGAGACTAAGATTTCCTTATTTGAAAGAAGTGGGTAGACTTTTTAATTGGTGTGGATTGGGATTATTTCCAAGTTCCTTCATAAGGTTTGTCTGGTGGAATTATGGAGGTATGGAGATCTAGTATGGCATCCTTCAAAGTTTTTGAATATTCTCATCAATTTATCATTGGTGAGTTAGATGTTCTCAATAAACGAAGATGAAGTCTTTGGGAGAAGTTACAACATTATTCTTCTAAGTAAGTGCCTATGGTGATTGGGAGAGATTTTAATTATCTTCTTGAAAAGGAAGACAAGAGAGGTGAAAAAAGATTTGTTTTTTCCCAAGAAGATGAAATTTGTTTTGACAAGTAATGACTTACATGAAGTGGGTTGTATTGGGCCAAGATTCACTTGGTGTAACAGTAAGGCTGGAGCAGAAAGAATTCATGAGATATTGGATAGATGTTTCTTAAAATCAATAGCTTTAAGTTCTCCCCATTGGTTGGTGGTCTGTCACTTGGCTAGAGTTACATCAGATCACTATCCAATTATTTTAAACCTTCTAGATTTCAATTCAAATTTTAAAAAGATTTTAAAATTTGAAGAAGTTTGGGCCTCTAATCTGCCATAAACTACACAACAAGGAATATTTTGTTGAAGAAATTTGTGGGTGACTATGCCCAAGTCCTGAATTCTAAAATGAAGAGATTGTTGAAGGCCTTGTACTATTGGAGCAAAGCTAAACTTAAGTCTCTTGTCCTGACAAAAGAATATTTATTAAAGGAGATATTGGAGCTACAGGAAAAACAATCCAATGATGGAGGCCTCTTGGTTGATGATAGCTGGAAAATCAAAGTCAAGGTGGGCGAATTTAATTCCAACTTAGCTCAGCTAAATACTTGGTAGAGACAGCGTGCAAAAGTTAAATGGGTAACTAAGGATGATTCTAACTCTAAATTCTTACAAGCTTTTGCTAGTGCAAGGAGGAATTCCAATTTTATTTTTAAAATCAAAGATGCTAATGGATTAGCGGTAGAAGATCAACACCAGAATGAAGACAACTTAATTAAATTTTTTGAGGAGAAATGGAAAGATAAAAAGTGAACTTGGAAGCTAGGCCTTAATTATGGAACCATCTAGATGAAATTGATATCAATTTTTAAATAAAGAATTCTCTTTTGAAGAAGTGGAAATAGTAATCAAACAAACTGGCAATAATATTGCTCCAGAGAATGATGGAGTTACTTATTCCTTTCTTAAATGTTGTTGGGCCATCATCAAAGAAGACTTTTGGAATGTTCTTAATTAGTTTTTTATTTTGGGTAAGATGAATTCCAAGTGGAAAGAAACATTAATTATTCTGATTCCTAAGGGAGCTAACCCAATATCTCCTTTCACTTTTAGACCCATCAGTTTATAAAATGGTATTTATAAGGTTCCTACCAAGGTCATTTTGAATAAATTATCTTTTATCATTCCTAAATTTATCTTTGGAGAACAAATGGAATTTTTGAAAGGTAGATCCTTATCAGACCATAATTCAGTGGCTCATGAAATTTTCCACAAATTAAGATATTCAAAGTCTTCAAAAGGCTTTGCTTCTTCTAAATTAGATTTTGTGCAATCCTATGACTCTATGGGATGGCCTACATTGGAGAAAGTATTAATGTATTTTGGATTTCCTTCTATAATTTCTAAACTAATTTTAGAGTGTGTTAAGGATCCAAAATTCTCATTGATTATTAATGGAAATTCTTTAAGCTGGATTGATGCTAGAAGAAGATTTCATCAAGGTTGTCCCTTACCACCTATTTTGTTTATTCTTTGTGCTCAACTTTTATCCAATGCATTTAAAAAAAAAGTGATAATTCTGGTGTCCGACTAAGTCCAAGCGGCCCCAGAATCTCTCATTTGTATGCAGATGACATCATCATTTTCTTAAAAGCCATTTTAAAGGTTGTAAAGAAGATCAAAGGTATAGTTGATGATTTCTATGGTTGGATTGGACAAAAATTCAATGTGAATAAGTCTTGCATTATAATTAGAAAATTGGTAAGAAGAAGGAAGAAAAATGCAATTTCTTTAATTATGGGTGTTAAAGGAGTCAAAGAATTTCATTATATTGGGATCAAGATAACCTTAAGGAGGTTAGTTGGAGCGGAATTTCATTTTATTATTGAGAACGCTTTGAAAATGATCAATATTTGGGGAGAAAAATTTATTTCATTGGTGGGGAAAAATAATTTGGTAAAGGCAGTGTTGATTTCTTATATTGTTTTTCATTGCACTCATTCCTTGATCCCAAAAGGCATCCTTGATGAGATTGGTAAACTTTGTAGAAGTTTTTTTTTTTAAACAAGATGAATGGAAATTGGATTAAGAAAGAAAGACTTAGTCCTCAGGTTAAAGGTTTTTGGTGGAGAGTTTTCTATAAAGCCATTCCAACAAATCATTTCTTATGTTATAGAAAATTTCAAAGAAAGTAACATATGTCCTAGAAACTGCAATATGCTAGAATATATTGAGCATGTGGTTGCAAAATGTAAAAAACTGTTAGATATACTTTAGCATCTTAATAACTGTGGATTTGGTATTCCAACATTTCATTCATTGGAAGAGCGCTTTAACTGGATGTCCTTACAAAACTATTGGTTGGTTAATTTGTATTGCAATGTTATTTATTTTTATTTGAAGGCAAGAAATAAGCTTGTTCATGAGGGGAAAGATGATAGTTATTTGTTCGTTACTTCAGAAGCTATCTCCATTTCAGCATCAAAGTTTTCACTTAACTCAAGAAAATGGGATGCTAATCAGCATCATAAGCTGTTGGATAATAATTGTCATCCCCCTCTACTTGATTGGATAACAGTTAATGTTGATGCATCATTACTTCAATCTTATAAAGCTGGGATTGGCGGGGTATTTTGCAACTTTAAAGGAAGATTTCTATTGGCTTTTGACAAACTTGTATCCATTGGGATGTATCTCGGTTGGAACTCTTGGCTATTAAATCACTTAAAGAAGTTTTTAAAAATTGGATGTTCAATTTCAAGGGAATCGTCATTGAAGGCGACAATGCAAATATCATCAAGTTTCTTCAAGATGTTTTTTCTAACAAACATTAGAGTATGGAAGATATATTTTCTTTTAAAGAGCTCCATATTATTATTTTTAATTGTATAGATTGGAATTACAATATGTTAGCAAATATTTGTGCTAACTATGCTCTTTTTAGTTTTTTTATTTGTGACGATATCAGTATGAATAAGGTTCGTCCTTTCATTTCTTTGTTAAAGGAGGAATCTTATGTTATTAGTTAGCTTTTTAGTATTTCAATTTTAATAAAATTCAATGCACTTGGTTGCATTTTCTCAAAAAAAAAAAAAAGAGGGCAGAGCATATTGTGATTTCTAAAGTTGGAAGCGTCCACAAATCCATTGATCATGATCATTATAATTCGCATGGTACATTGAACCAATATTGAACTCTTGGTCAACTAAAGTTGACCAAAAGCCCACCTAAACCCTAAAACCCCAAAATCTCTTGAAAATGAATTTGCCTTAAACTTCATAATAGCATAGCCAAACATAATCCTGAAACCTCTTCCAACACATTTTAAATATGATTTTATGTGCATTGCACCAAATCCTAAGTCATGGTCAGTCTTGGTTAACCAAGCAAACCAAGGTTGACAAAAAGGCCACTTAAGCCTTAAAAATTGTATTTCATGTATGGAGACCCCACCAAACCATGGTACTGCCTCTAAAAAACATAAAATATTATTTTCCAAGCATTTAACCCTATCCCAATCCCTAGTCAACCTTGGTGACCAAAGGATCCTTTATACCCTTAAACTTGAATTTCACACCAAATTACACCAAATTACCTCCCCATTTCATAAAACCAATTTCAACAAGTTCTAAATCATATTTGGAATGAGTTGGACCCCTCATTGACCCCTGGTTAAACTTGGTTGACCAAGTCAACAATGGTTGATCGAAACATGCATAAATACTAAAAAATTTTAAAACCAATGATTTTGACCTAATAAATGAACAAAATTTATAGGGATAGTCCATGGGGTCTCTATTAGTCCCCAAAAAAATTTTAGCCCTTGGGCCCACTTGGTTTTGTCACATGGGTTGAACCAAGTGCACCCAAAGGGTTTTTCTTAAACCAAAATCCAACCCTTGCAAAATTAAATTATATAGATGGCTATAATAAGTATCCTCCATGCACATTACCCAAAAAACCCAAAAAATAGTTTTACTTGCGACAACCAATTAGACTAAACCAAATCCTTCAAAACTCAAATTCATGGGTACATTAATAACCCAACCCAAATAGGAACTAACTAATTGATGAAATTAATTCTAAAATATTCTTTCCACATGTCATACTAAGCTTTAGCCATATGAATTGTTGATGTGGCAAGATTCCTCAAAATAAACTTTCTCCAATCATTAGTTTACTCATAAAAGATTAGCTATCTAACCCAATAAGCTCAAACTCTCTAGAACCTTTTCTTTCCACCTATTGTATAGTCCCCTACTAAAATGGTGCATGGCCAGTGCTAAGGTGGAAAGATATTTACGCTTAATTACAATTTCTCTTTCCTATAAATACCCCTAAATTTTTTAAAGCGGGGTTTAAGAAATTATATTCCCCAACCTCCTTGCAACTCCCTAAGCCTTCCATAAGCAATCCCAAGCCTTCTATCACTGTAGATATCTCCAATTAAAGTCTAAGAGAGAGTGACATGAGAGATAGTGATCTATCCTAATCAACTTCCAATCCAATCATTTTTAGATCTTAGAATCTTCAAGAAAGTTCTAAAGGACATCTCTAGGAGTCCATAGAGCCCAAAATCAAGAAGATTTGTCCACTTGATAGAGGTATTTTCTCATTTTATGATTTAAAATTCAAATTGAAATTACTTTAAGATCTCAATGCATGGAGCCCCCAAACTCCATGGATTAGAGCCCTACGGTACCAAGAACCTTTGTTTCAAATTTTATTTAATTTAAACAATTAAATAAGAAGTTATGAGCATTTAAATTCATTATTCATTTTTAAATAGAAGATAGTGGCTTAATTAGGGCTGCACAATCGCTTGTGTATCACAGTTTGTTGTCTGCCTTGTGATTCAAAAGTAGGCCATGCAAAATTATGACATGTAAATATAGCATAATCCTTGCCCTTTGTTTGATCCGTGTGGATCGAATGGCCTGTATTGCCACCTATGTGGACAAGTGGCTATTTCAGTGTTCAAAGCATGTTGCACCACCCTGGTGCCACCAGTAATGATTATTAATGATGGGCAATCAATGTATTAGAACATAATTTTTAAAACAATGCTTAAAATAATTCAGAAATGCTCAAAACTTCATAAATACACCATAGAGGTAATTCTTACCCAAATTTGGTGTTCTTTAGCTCATTGGAATCATCTTGAGACTAATTTTAGTTATAAATTAATTTTAAGTGTTTTTGACCAGTGGTTAGTAAGTAATTTGAGTTTGATTAAAAATTGAATTTCCTTAATTACTATCTAACTAGTTTTCTAATTGAGCGTAAATTTGGATAGGATAAATTAGGGTATTTGTGCTGCATACCCTAATTTTCTTAGGCCTTGGTGAGCAAAGAGTCTAGTTGAATTGAATATTTAAAGATTTGGGTCATGATTTGACCCAAAAAATTGGAAACTTATAACTCTTAATCCACATATATTTTGGGCGTAATTATTTAATGAAGTGTTTATATTTATGCAAGGGTTTGAATGTCTCTGATTTTACCCAAATCCAAAGAGTACATTTCCCTAATTAAATCATGAAATGTATAGTTGTATTTAACTTTGATGATTGATGTGAAAGCTAGCAAGGCTTTGATAAGCCTAAATTAAATGGTTTAAAGCACATGTTTAGATGAACCTACGTTTTAAATTTTATTGTAGGTTGATTTCATTTAGTCTACTAATTAGTGAACCCAAGATTGAGACACAAATTGATCTAAAATTTTTATTTATTCAAAATAAATCCAAAAAGTATTTTTTAAGTTTCATATATCTCATAATTAAGAGCTTAATAGAGAAAAAATAAAAGCCCCATGAAATTCATTCAAATAAAAATAATTTGGAAATTAAGAAAATTGAAAATTAAATAAAATTAAATAACTACAAATATTAGCTTTTAGAAGAATTTTAAACACTTGTAATCACCATAGGAATCATCAATGACAAGTTGGAAATCTTCACCATAGGAGTCATCAATGACAAGTTGGAAAGATTTCAAGAGTTTTGGAGTTGATTTGATATAAAAATAAGAAATTTCCTCTAATTAAATAATTAATTAAATTGTTAAAATGTGCTAAACTTATAAAATCATAACTAATTTTAAAAAAACTCCAAATAACATAAACTCAAAGTCATTGAACTCATAATTGGGCTTGAAATTGATGAGATATATAAAAGTTCAAGAATTCAATTTAAATAAAACAAGTCAACATATGGACTAATTTAATTCAATAAAATATATTAAACTTATAAGAATCATAAGTAATTATAGAAAAATCCAATTTACACAAACACAAAGGCATTGAACTTATAATTTGCTCTACTATTTATGGAAATTTTAAAAAGTCTTTATAAATAAGAAAGTCAGTAATTGGCCAAACCTAATTCATTAAATAATTTAATAAATACAAAATTTCAATAAATAAAAAAATTCAATGAATATATAAATCAATGAATTAAATAAGACACAATATATCAAAAAACCTTTTAGGCTAGACTACCTTGGGCTATAGGAATACATGTCCTAAGGAGCTTTTGTCCTCGTTCACATTATGAAAATGCCACAAATAAATTAACCGAATGTAAATGTAAAATTTTAAAATTTATAAATTAATAATAAATTAATTAAAATTAATTAAAGTTCACAGTATGTCAATAAAGTTTTTAGGCTATACTACCTTGAGTTGTGGGGCTATGTGTCCTAAGGAGGTTGGTCTCCTTACTCGTTATGGCAAAGACAAGAAAGATTTGAAAGAATATAAATTTTAGATTATAAATATTTTTAATTACTAATCAATGAAATAAATTAACTAAAAATCTATAAAAAAAAACACTTAGATGTTGAAATTATCATACCCTTTCAAGAAGACAAATGTGTATGGATTTGAATGCTTTAAGGACTAAAACACTTTATTAAAATATAATAACTATTTGCAACCTATCTACCCCATTTTTTGAGGTTTGGTAGCATTACAAATATAAGCCTATGACCGACCAATCAATGGCTTCTAGCACTCATAAGTTATTGAGCATTATGTTCTTTAAAACTTAAAGTTAAACAACTTTAATAATTAAAACACTCCTTATAAGAAATTTAAAACTAATAAAAAATTTAAACTAAAAGTAAAACCACCTTTTAATACATTATACAAACTAATTCAATTATAGAAAATGACAAACAAATAAATCCTATGATTTTTCTAAACCACACAACATTATACACACACTTAGATGGTTTGCAAGGACAACCAACTCTAGCTTAGGCTAGGATAGCGATTTAATTTGGATTGTTTGGAGTACCTTTCCTAGAGGATACTAATGTTTCAAGTTTTTATTTTCTATACTCTGAATGTCATGTTTTTATTTTTATTGATACACATTTGTAGTAAGCTCTTAGGTTGCTTTACTTATCTATATATAGTAACACTATATTGCATATCTTTAAATATATATATATATATATATATATATATAGCTTTTATATTCATACAAAAGTAGAATGTATCTAGGAAATCATATAGAGGAAATATAAATGTAAATGTCTGAGATACATATATAGCTAGATTTAGTTGTACGATGTCAACAGTTGCAAAATATTTAAAGATGATTGTTTATATACATGTATAGGTTCCAAAAGGAAATGATCATTTATCCTTTGAAGATCATTATCTTTTGGAATTCTGCAAAAGATCCAAAAATAGAAAATTGAAGACTAAAATAATTAATCAAATTCAAATCTACATTATATAGGAATAGAAATTCAGGCTTGCTATTGGTGGAGCCTAACCACTTTTACTTTACAATAGAGCCAAGGTTATACTTTGAGAAATTAGATATGAATTAAAATTTTATATAAACAATATTTTTCATCCATCATTTCATTGCACAATCATGTACTTATTATAAAGTCTTGATTATAGTTTTCTAAAAAACAATTCTTTGATTCATTTATGTAGAGATTTATTGTGTGCTTATTGATTGTTAGCTGAAAACTCACTGTAGATAAATAAAATCCAGATTGTATACACTTCTCAATCTCTACACATAATTCTTGTTCTATCTTTCAAAAGATCCAAATTTAAATTAGAATTTATAATCTAAAGCATGTATACAATAAAGTATTGATAACCCAATTTTTTCTTTAAATCCATATGAATTTGAAAATTTGGTCTTCACTTTAATCAAGAGTATTTTCTTAGGAGATGTAATTAACTATTTAGGCATGCCCTTATAGCAAGTCTAAATCTTAGAATTAAAATAATTCCCATCTTAGTTTTTTTTTTTTTTCTAAGATAGAGGAAAATAATTAGACACAGACCTATCTTTAAATATTAATTTAGTTTCATTGTCAAATATATAACTGAATATTTTTTTTCCTTTTGGATTAATTGAATATTCATTATTTTGTTTGATTATGAAAATAAATTCATTGATTTAGTTTCCTGGTTAAAAAGAAAAATGAATATTCATTTTACTCTTAGTGATGAATTAAATATTTCTTATGTTGTTTTATTAAGAAAATAAATTCATTATTTTAGTTTCAAAATTAAAATGATATGTGAATATTCTTTTTGTCCTTATAATTGAATTAAATATTCTTTATATTGCATTGGATTTTAAAAATAAACTCAAAGTTTCTCTTTTCAAATTAAACATAAAACATTATACTATCCTTTTGGATGATATAATGTTAATAGATTTGACAAAAGAAATATTTTAAAGCGAATTATGTGGCAACATATATAAAATTTGTTTACAAAATCTTTTAGCAACTCCGTTATCGATAGACTTCTCTCTTAATCTTTGGTGAAGACTTTTTTCAAATACATATAGATATTATTAAATATTTGGGCTATCAGATTCCATTTGTATGCATGTTTATTTAAATTTTAGTCTTGTGTATGCATTTTTAGTATAGTCTTGTATGTGCATGTTTATTATAGCTTTGTATATGAGTATCTAGTGTAGCCCTGTATATGTATGTCCAGCTCAACTTGTATATGTATAATTTTTCAATCTTGTAAATTTGTATGTTTATTTAAACTCCCATTTTATTGTCAATATTTACTCGCATAAACATATCCCATGGTTAGTTGGTTTCATACTAAAAGCCAAGCAAACTAGGCCAACCAGATTATTGAATCAGTCCAAGGTCAGGTAGGAGTTTTGCCACTATCTTGCATTTGCATACTTATTTAAATTTCAATTTTTTTAATCCATGTGTCATCACATGAATATGTCCCATGGTTATTTAGTTTCATCCTAAAAACCAAGTGGACTAGGCTAACTATAATACGTAATAAATTTTAGGTCTAGTAGGGGTGTTGCCCATTTATACTCTTATGTTATAGCTTTACATACTGCTTGAGTATATTCTTTCATATGTATAGTCTTATATGCGTATATAAATTTTAAGCTTTAGATTATAAATTATAAATTTATATTTCTCTTATATAAAGTATCTTCATTGTAGTCATCGTCTAAATCTACATCTAAATCATGTCAAATTCAATCTTCAATATCTAGAAATCTAAGGACAAATGTCCTTAGCAATTAATAATTTAAAAGAAATTTTCCAATCAAACCTTAATATTTCCCCTCTAACTCAAACTCAAACTCCAATTTCAATCATTCACTAGTCTATGTTTTCTTAGAATAGATCCATATCTAAAATCTTTGAACAAAACCCAAATTCAAAATGTTATGATTCACTTTAGTTTAATTATGTTATTGGAATTTAGTAAACTATATTAAGTATATTCTTCAAACTTATATCTTGCCTAAATTTTAGTTAATTTTAGAGGTTGATATACAATTTTGGTCAATTACATAATGATGTCTTTAAAATTGATCTTCTCCTTTGCCAATAACATTAACATGACTATTAATTAGATTCCACATGTTGAGTTTACCATATTTAGTTTGTGTCAGTAGATAATATTTAGATTAATATCATCTGGCCATAATCTGATTTGGTCAAGACTGAATATGCTCCTTCCTTATTTGTTCAAACTCTTCCAGTTGAAGTTACAATTGAAGGTTAGTTTAGAGTTATCTCTATCTAAACCTTTAATTCTTTCTTGCCTCACTTTCCCAAGACTATCTGCTAATTTGAAGGGAAATTCTAATGTACCTACTGAATTCCCTTATGTGAGTAGATTTCTTATGGGGTCATCCTCCACCACTATGGAGATGACCAAATATCAAAGGAGGAACAAGAATCACTGCAGGAGGCATATAGATGATAAGTTCAAAATGTTAGAAGATAATAATTTGATTAATGCTGTAGTTGAGGTAGCCAAACTGAAGTCAGTTTAACGGTCAAATGAGGAAGCTAAATTTTTGTATAACTCTAAGTGGAAACTTTAAATAGAGTCCATGCACTATCCCATGTTGATGGAGATGAGAATATACTCCATATAGCAAACTCATCACCTCCCACTTTATGCAAATCATTTGCTATCATATTCTCTTTGTTATAGAGAAAGATAAAATTTAAAAACTTGTTGGATGGCTTGGTATATAACTATGCAAATAGTTATGCACAATTTAGGTCAAAATTTCTAAATTTAATGAAGGGTGTAATGTCTACTGTAGTTGTATCAAAATTGTGCATAAAAAATTTTATGCCTCTATTAGAAAAGAGAATAATCTAAGAAAGCAAATTGAAATATGTGAAATCATCAATGGTAGTATATCATCCAATAGATCAAGAGGTCTCTCTAAAATAATTCATAAGCATGTTATTGCTAATGATTGAAGGTATAAAATTGCAAAGTTTCAAAGGTACAATCAAATCATGCCTTTGGAACCTATTCAATAGAAAAGTGAAGTGACTGAAGTCTCTTATCAATCTTTGGCTCATCAATCACTGAGAACGAACAGGCATAATTTATAGGTCGTCAGTCATCTTCTTACCCTAATATGATATGACTTAAACCAACAAATTAGTCAAACCCATCATATAATGAAAATAAGATTTGGTAGCTTGAAATAGTTGCCACTTCTACTATACCTATCATTGGAAAACCAAGTATAGTAGAAGAAGGGAGAAACCAAAGTAAAGATTAAGCTGAGTCTTCCTCCAATAAGGAGTATATCTTGGTTGTCCTATAAAATTTATTAGGAAAATCCATTGAAGAAATGATGAATTTTCTCAAATAAAGTATACAAAAAATAGATGAAGAAGAAGCAAATGAAATAGTAGCTTTGAACAGTCTAGATGAGGAAATAGCTGAAAGTGTATTAATGGTGGATACATGATTATCAATTTAGAAAGACAAGAGGAAAGTAAAAGTAAATTAAGTAAATATTGAAAATGAAGAAGAAGAAGATGATGATGATAAAGAGTGTGTTCTTAATATGACTAACAATCTTTTTAGATCATTTATGTCAGAAAGATAAATAGATAGCTTGAATGGAAAAGAATATGGAAGATTTAATGGCTTTTATGGCCACTCTGAAAAATAAAGAGGTCCCTTCTACTAAATCTCAAATAGATTCCATTCTAATCAATTTTGCATTGCACTGGAATAAACCCGATAAGGATGTACAGAAAAAAAATGAAGCCTTTAAGTTAGAAAAAGAAATGGTACAAGAAGTAGACATTAAATAAATGATAGAATAATAACTTAAGGGGCTTTAGTACAGTTTACGGGAACTTCATCTGCCCTTAGAGGAAGACCCAACTCATAGGAAAATGACTTAGTTCCTTATCCCAAAGGATTCATGCCACCCTTATTCAAAAACATTGATAGAACGAGGAATATAAAAATACATTTAATACATTTTAGGGCCAATTATTATAATACAGGAGGCATTGATGCTCTACTATTTTGAAAATTCATAAGTAGTATATTTAGTATAACATTTGAATTGTGTGCTAAAATAACCAATGGGTCAATACATAAATTTATAGAGTTAGAATATATGTTCACAAAAAGGTTTGTTAGAACACATCACCATGTAACAGTAGGGGATCTGGTAGTTGAAAAGCAGAAATCCAATGAAAGTTTGGTTGATTATATCTTAAGATGTAGGAACATCAGTATGAAATGTGAACCTCAACTCTAGGAATAACATGTTATAGAAATTCTTTTATGGTCTAACTGCTTTCTTCTTCTTCTTCCTTTTTTTTAAAAGAGTGCAAATTACATTGTAAATAAAATGCTATTATAAACTATTAAAAGAAAAGACAACAATCGCATTCCTTCTTTAACAATTTAAACAAATAAGAAGTTATAGTGTAAAGCCTCCAATCTTTAAAAGGAAATGTATCAATTATATTTCTTAAAAGTGAAGTCCCATATAAAAGCAAGAGAGATAGAACCTCAAAAAGTGTTTAAAAGAAATTTGAGTTAGTGTCTATAGTTGATAAAGGGAAACATGTAATATAGATTTAGGTAAAAGATTTGAGTCATCCAACCTCACTATCAGTAGTTTAATAGACCTCAAAATGATAAAAAAATTCATAGTTAGGCCTTATGTAACTCTAGAAGAAAGTAAGTGAAGGTTTGAGACACTAAAAAATAAGATATATTCCTCAAAAGGGAAGCCATCAAAAGAATCTTCAAAAATCTTAAAATTGAATTCAAACTACCTTAACCTAATAAGCCAATAGTTATGGGTATGGTGGGGTAACCCAACTTATTCCCATTGTTAAAACTTGTTAAATATGAATTAGGTTGTTAGACCTAAGCTTATGTCCCAGCAGCTAACCAAGAGGGGGTGAATTAGTAATTTTAAAAAATTTACCACCCTTTTATAATTTTAAACCGATAAAAAAACTTATGATAAATAATTTTTTTAAAAAAGATTTTTCAACCACAAATAACACAAAAATAGTAAATTAAAAAAGGTAGTGGAAAAATAAAAATACACAAGATTTATTGTGGTTCGGTCAAACACGACCTACATCCACTCCCTGAAGTCTTCCACTTCAGGTATTGCACTATTACTACTTAGTGACTCTCCTTTTGTCCCCATAGAAAGGCACAACAAGGCGGATAAGCCTTTACAAAAACTCTCTTCGACCACTACAAGGTGCGGCAGAGAACCGTCATCCTTTTACACCAGCCAAGTATAGGCAGAGTACCTCCCGCTATTCACACTCTCCAAGTGTAGGCAGAGAACCTTCCTGCTGTTCACACTCTCTAAGTGTAGGTAGAGAACCCTTCGTCTTTTCATACTTCTCCAAGTGTAGGCAGAGGACCCTCTCGTTGTTCACACTTCTCGAGTGTCGGCAGAGAACCAGATCTCCTTGACAAGATCTTCTCATGAGAAATTCTGAAGGACAAGAGAAAAGAGTGAAGTAATCATAATTCACAAATGAAGATCCTTACCTTTGAGTACCAAATGAACACTTCACGCTCCAGTAGTAAGAAATCTTCTTCAAACACTCTCTCACACTCTCTCCTTCAATCTCTCTTCAGTTTGCACGAAGACCAGTGGACAAAAAGATTACAAGATAGTTTTAAGTGGACCTTTTATATGAAAGACACGAAAAACTATCCAAAACTGCAATTTTTCAAATGTACGTACTTGATCATCCTGTACGATTGCAATTCGTATGTATCAACATTGTAAAAACTGTTGCGTATGAACTCAATGTGCATTGGTATGAAATTACATCATACCCGATCATCATCCCATACGAACATAGTTCGTCCAGTATGAACATAATTCGTCCGGTATGAACAATTATTTTCAAGCTTTATTGAAAAATAACTGTAGGATGGTCCACAAGGTTAAGGAATAGAGGACATCATCCTGGGACGAATGGGAAAAATCATCTGGATAAACTGTTAATTTAAGAAATCAGATAACATCATCCAAGGACGAATGAGACATTTCATTTGGACGAACAGTTCAAGGTGAGAAATCAAACGACATCATCCAGGGATGAATGGAACATTTCGTCTGGACAAATAGTTCAAGGTGAAAAATTAGAGGACATTATCCAGGAATGAATGGGACATTTCATCTGGATGAATAGTGTAAAGTGAGAAATAAGAGGACATCATCCAGAAATAAATGGGACATTTTATCTGGATGAATAGTGTAAAGTAAGAAATCAGAGAACATTGTCCAGGGACGAATGGGACATTTTGTCTGGACAAATAGTTCAAAGTGAGAAATCAAAGGACATCGTCCAGGGACGGATGGGTAAATTCATCTGGATGATCAGCACTTAGAAAATTTTTCTTCACTTTCTATTCATTCCATTGCTCTCCGAGTGGTATAACTAACCTGATCGTCCCGTATGAACATGGTTCGTCCTGTACGATCAGTATGAGAAATTTTACCTTTTAAAGTTAGTCAATTACAATCACATTTTCTCTGACTCAAAATGAACAAAATACAGACTTACAAAATAGTATAGTCATATTTTTATTTGAAGTCTTCACCAATCTAGAGTTTGATTCCCCTGAAATATTAGTACACACAAGAGCCAAAAAACAATTCTTCCAAAATGTGTTAGGAGAAATTAAGTAATCAAAATAATAATATTTAGAATCATCAAAATAACAAGTTACGAGAATATAAAGCATGCAAAAGCTAAGTAGAAACTCTCTTAACACCTATATCATTGGATGACCAGTAACAAAATAAAAGATTGTGTAACATTCAAAGAGTGGCTTAAAATAAGTACTAAAGATGTATCAATTGTGATACCTAAGGAGTGTTAGCTGATTTTGGTAAAGGATTTGCTAAATGCATTATTTATGATCCTATATCAGTCTCCAACTTAAAATCTATTGACTAGTAGAATATAGCTTTATCCCAATTTACAAAGAAAATTTTAATTATTCTTTACTATTCATCTACTCAGGTATTTCAAGGAGTGTGGAGTTCTATTAAAGTTGATCTAGCAGCTCCTAAATAAAAAGTCCATAATTAGGTTCTAATTGAAGAACTTAAGAAGATGACAGCCAGTTAGTCTTCAATAGTTTAAAAAGATGAACTTAAAAATAAAAGTAGTAAGGTAAGAAGTAAAGTTGTAATGTCTTTAAATGATAAATCAAAAGCTCTTATATCTATTATGTTATATGATTTTTATTTTTTCTTTTGAGGGGCTAAGAAAGAAATGAAGAATGATTCATTATATATCTTTTTAATATCTAGAGATAATTAAATAAATCATAACATAAACAGTGTAACAAAAAAAAACTCTAAAAATCATAAAAAAGACTTAAATGAATTGAAAGAATATTTACAATATTTCTCTAATGGTAATCCATATCCTTGATATTCATAGTAATTCTATTTGTATAAAAATTGAGATGACTGATTCTATTAATTCATCTAATAAAGTTTTAAAAAGTAAATTATAATTCAAAATTAAAAGAATTACTTATCTCTTCCCTAGAAGAGATTGTTCAAATAAATCTACATAGTGTTAAAGTAGTACCACCATCAGCATTTGTAGCCAACAAAGGAAAATAATTGCTAATAATCTAGAGAGTTTAACACCAATTTAACCAAATTTAGACATAGGTAATTTAAATATTCCTAAAGTGAATTATAATGTGTTAGCTTATCTCAGAAAATTGCTTACAAAATTGAGTATCTATGATGATTTAGTTCTTTATAAAGAAATAAGAGAGGCTTCCATTAAAGCTTTACTCAATCCAAAGATCTGTATGGCACAATTATTATCAATGTAGTTTGAAGTAGTTTCAAGGAAATTCTTGGGATCATAATCTCAGATGAAGATTTACTCTTAGGAACTACAAAGCATAATCATTTGCTATATATTTATTTGAACATAGAAAATTTCAAATTATCTCACATTCTTAATCTCACATTCTTATTTATTTGGCTGTATTAATCAATATTATGACTCTTAGAACTCTTACATGCTTGAAAGTGGATGCTCGTAAACTCAACTCTGTTAAAATGATGTCACGAGGATTCAAGGAAAAAGGTGAAAGGGATTTCATTTCAATAACTCAACATTTAGAAATATGAAACATGAAAACTAAAGCTAAATATGATATAATGAATTCCAAGAGTTCCTTTAATGTAGTACTAGTAGACCCTAGCTCTTTGCTTATAGAATGGTGTCTTTCTCCCTTCATGAGTGTATCAAATACTTTTGTGAGGTGCAAAAGTATTGTATTAAAAGTGACTTACAACCCTTTTCAATTCATAATGTCAGTATATATAAAGATGCTTCATACTATCAACCTAAGAAGTAGACTAATTTTTCTAAAAATTTTAAGCACACTAAAAAAGATCTAAAAGAAAAGAAATAAGAAGAAAAAGAAAATGAAAAAAAAAAGGTATTCTAATCTCAAATATAATGTTTGCTGGTCACCTCCTCCGCCTTTTTAAAGAGGTATAGAATGGCTCAATGATTTAGAGGAAGATGTCGAGGATGGAAAAATTGAATATTAAAAGAAAATGAGAAGAAAAATATACAAATAAAGCCATCTATAATGGATATCAAATTTGAATCCAACTCAGACGTAGAATCATATTTGATTTGAAAAAATTCACAAGCTGTATAATATAGGAATCATTTAAAGAAACAAAAGTTTGAAATTTCTATAGAAGCTGCTAGCACTAATGATTGTTGCAATTCAAGCTTAAGAGTTTATGTTTTTGATGATAACAAATATTATGGCTCAGTTTCTGTTGACTACTTATATTTGTAATATATGTTTGTTTGTGTGTATACTAACTTTTCAGGATTATGATGCACCATTCAAGACTCAAGTTTTGGTAGAAATATGTTTTATTTGTAATATTCATTGATGTATTTTAAATTTATTGAGTCAAGTCGTGTAAGGGAGTATGCTTGCTTGGTGACCATGCACACACACTTTCAGGAGAGTGAGATCTAGTCAAATCCAGAAGATCAAGTTTTGAACTAATCATACTGGACAATTTTGGATCGTCTAGAATGATCCTTTATGATCTTAAAAAATAGCTGTCAATGTTAATTTAGGCAAGATTTTAAGATTTTTTTATTCTAATCATCCCGAATGATCTTGATCGTCAAGGACGATCAATACAAATTATGCAAAAATTGATTTTGTGATTAGGGGATTAAATATGGTTAAATTTTTTAATCCAATTATTCTAAATGATCTGTATATCATACAGGACGATGTTTGCCAACATATTTAATTTTCCTAAATCATCCAAGTTTAAATACTATAACTTTTCTTAAAATTATCCTGGACGATCCATAATATCATCCTGGATGATCTGTATAATTTTGTACTTATCATCCTAGACTATCCTAATATCGTCTGGGACTATTAGGTCAAATTTTACATATCGTACTTGATGATCCTGCGATCATCAAGGATAATTTTTGGTGCTAGAATTAAGTTTTTAGGGTTTTTTGAAACCCTCTATTTAAGCACATCATACAGAACGATCCTTTGATCATCCTAGATGATATGTGGTGCCAAAATTGAGTTTTTAGTGTTTTTTGAAGCCCTCTTTTTAAACGCATCGTACGGGATGATCCCGTGATTGTCCTGGATAATAATGTCGGTTTAATGCATTTAAGAGCCTTGTTGGAGCTCTTCTATTTAACCTTTGTCAAAGACTTTGAAAGTGTCTTTGGCAGCCATTGAGGCTTCATTTCTTCTGGAGAAAACTTGAAGAGAGAGCTTGAAAGGGAGAGAGGAAAGGGTGGAGTTTGAGAGAGGGAGAATATCCTTGGAGGGTGTTTCAAGGGAGTATAGAGGGGGTTTCACACGGTTGCTCCAAAAAGCTTGCGCCTTAGTACAATCTGATTTAAGGCTCATCTTGAGGAAAGTTTTGGGAAGAAGAATATCTCTTTGGTGTCAAAGGACCTGGCTACTCCGCCGCACCAGGGAAGGTGGAAGTGATTTTATAAGGGCTTCTTCACCTAGCTGTGGGGGCTAAATGAGGGACACTGATTTTAGTGCAATACTCGG
The DNA here is from genome assembly GCF_001605985.2 of Dendrobium catenatum. Classification (NCBI taxonomy): domain Eukaryota; kingdom Viridiplantae; phylum Streptophyta; class Magnoliopsida; order Asparagales; family Orchidaceae; genus Dendrobium; species Dendrobium catenatum. The sequence continues at coordinate 44,395 of NW_021319084.1, forward strand.
AGGGTGGCTCAAAGGAGTGGACGTAGGTCAAGGTTTGCCTGAACCACTATAAATCTAGTGTGTTCTTTCCTTTATTATTGTTGCATTTACTTTCCACACTTTGATTTTCTTTAACTGGTATCAGAGCGGGATTAATAAAAATGAGTTTTTAAAAACTTTTTTAATTTTGATCCACGACTAATTTTTATAATCGTAATATTGCCGAAGGTTATTCAATCACCATACCACCTTTATTTAAAAATATTAATTTTAATTTTTAGAAAATTTGCATGTCTACTTTCTTACAATCAATTGTTTACCAAATGTGGCAAATGATTTTAACCTTTTATTCTGTACCGTCACGTATAATAGATGGAATTAAAACTGATATTCCTTTTAATCAATGGACTAGGTAAGAATAAATCAATGCTCAATTAAATGCTAAATCATTAAACTATTTTTTCTATGATTTAAATTTTGAAGATTGTATGTTTGTTTCCATGTGCACTACTGGCAAGGAAATTTGGGATAAATTACACACTATATACGAAGGCTTTAGTGAAATCAATCAATCCAGGTTGAATACTTTAATGCTTGATTATGAACTATTTTGCATGAAACCTTTTGAGAAGATCTTAGACAAGTATACTATGTTTATTCAAATTATGACATCATTGCATGCTTTAAGTAAAAAAATTTAAAACTTTAAAAGAGTCAGTAAATTCTATGTTCTCTACTTAATGATGCCAAAGTTGTTGCTATTTATGAATAAAAAAATTTGATTGAATATTCTATTAATAATTTTATTAGCTCACTCATTGCCTACGAGCAAAGTTTGGGCCAAAGACTTTTGGATGCAGGTGAAATGATAGTGCTAAATACTAAAAATATGGAGAAAAGTGGCTTAGATGGTGACTAAATCAATGACTTATCAAGAAAATTAAAAAGCTCACCAAAGCATAAGCTCAATAAAAGTGGAATAATGGTAAAAAATGGCAAGAATGTTAAAATTTCTTCTGACATTATTTGTATTGAATGTAGGAAGCCTGGACATATGAAAAATCAGTGCCCTAATTTAAGAACTCTTCCTACAAAAGAAAAGGGTAAAGCTAAGAAAATTGTAAAAAGGGCAAATAATGAAAAACAAAAAATCTCCTAGGCAGACCTTGCTTATGAATCTTTAGACTAGGAGCAAGATGATGTTTAAACCCTTATTTATGTTATTTATGTATGCATGTCTTTGTTTGATGTATTTTTGTTTATTTTATATGTTTTTTTTAAGTTTATTTATTTATTTATTTATTTTTCATTCTTTTTCTTTTACGTTATAATTTTAAAGTTATCTTTTATTTTTCTTTTTGTGAAGTTCTCTCTGATTAACACACATACGTTCACTTTTTTAAAAATGCAAAACCTACCTCATGTTTTTCTTGAATTCTTATTTAATTTGTGGTTGACTTCTCTAAAAATAGTCAAAGGAAGGAAACTCATGATTTTGTCTCTCTATTTCTTTTCTTCAAGAGATTATTTTACTTTTTATTCAAAATCTTCATCATATTATAAATTGAATTTTGAAACTGATCTTTTTCATCTCCCTATATTTTATTTTTTGCATAGGGATCTTTTACATGTTGTTGAATCTTCCTCGTAATTTTCTTAATCAAGTAGTACATTTTTCAATAGAATGAGTTTTTTTTTTTCTTAAAATTTCAAAAAGGTAGAATATTAAAAAAAAGTGGCTAATGATGACAAATCAAAAGATGTGCAATGACGCCAAAATTCAGAATGATACAAAAAGTGTATCAAAAATTAGAAGATGCGTAAAGTGCACCAAATAACTGACAAGATGCATAAAATGAGCCCACAAAAAGTAATGCTTTCCTTTATTGTACTTTTTAAAGCTTAAGGAAACCCTTGATATTTTTTGTACATGAGCTTGAAAATCATGATTCCTGATTCACCTATTTTTGTATTAATCTTCTATTCGATATGTTTTATGAAAGGAGTTTTAAAAAAAAATAATGTTTCTTTTACTAATTTATTCCTTAATTTAGATATTGGATTAAAAAGTTTTTGATCCTTTAAAAGAACTTGAGCTTGAATTAACGATTTCTGAATTTCTACCATTTTTGGGTTATGCGTTGTCAATACATTCCTTACTAAGTTTTTAAATAAAATTAAGAGGTAACTTTCACATTTTAAGAGTATTTGATTTTTTTTCACTAGATCAGGTATCATTTTTTTTTAATCATTTTAATTATTCTAATTATTTGTGCCCCTCCTCTTTTTGATAATGTCAAAGGGGGAGAACATACTATTGTATTTGTATCTATTTTTAAACAAAAAAAAATAATAAAAACAACAAAAATTTTGTCTTCCCCTATTTTTAAATTTTTTTTCTGGTGAGGGGAAGATTAGGAGAAAATGTTTTAAATTTTGTAAATTCAACGGGTAATTTTTGCCATCATAAAAAAAGGGGAGATTTGTTGCAACTCGAGCTTATGAGTTTATGTTTTTGATGATAACAAATATTATGGCTCACTTTCTGTTGTCTACTTGTATTTGTAATATATGTTTATTTATGTGTAAACTAACTTTTTAGGATTACGTGCACCATTCAAGACTCAAGTTTTCATAGAACATGTTTTATTTGTAATATTCATTGATGTATTTTTTATCTATTGAGTCATGTCCTGTAAGGGAGTATGCTTACTTGGTGACCATGCACACACACTTTCAGGAGAGTGAGATCAAATCAAATCCAAAAGATTAAGTTTTGAACTAATCGTACTGGATAAATTTGGATCATCCAGGACGATCCTTTATGATCTTGAAAAATAGCCACAAATGCTAATTTAGGCAAGATTTTAAGATTTGTTTTTTTTTCTAATATTTCTGGATGATCTTGATCATCCAGGATGATCAATACAAATCATGCCTAAATTGATCCTGTGATTAGGGGATTAATTATGGTTAAATTTTTCAATCTAATCATATTGGACGATCTTTATAACGTACAGGATGATGTTTGCCAACATACTTGATTTTCCTAAATCGTCCAAGCCGAAATACCCTAATTTTTCTTCTAATCATCTTGGATGATCCATAATAACATCCTGGATGATCTATACAATTTTATACTAATCATCTTGGACAATCCTAATTTAGTCCGGGATTGAAATTGAGTTTTTAGGGTTTTTTGAAGCCCTCTTTTTAAGTACATCGTATGAGAGGATCCTTTGATCATTCTGGTTGATATGTGGCACCAAAATTGAGTTTTTAGGGTTTTTTGAAGCCCTCTTTTTAAGCGCATTATACGGGATGATCCCGCGGTTATCCTGGATAATAATGTCAGTTTGGTGCATTTAAGAGCCTTTTTGGAGGTCTTCTATTTAAGGCTCATCTTGTCAAATACTTTGAAAGTATCTTTGGTAGCCTTTTTTTTTTTTTTTTTTTTGGAAACTGCATAATTTGCATTAAAAAAATGAACAAGAAACTAAGTGATAGAGGATCTATCACTTTCCTCCTTTAACAAAGAAAAAAAGGTAGGAGGAACCTTATTAACTTCTAAAGTATCCCAAGTAAAGTTGCTACTTAAAGCATGGTTAGCACACCAATTTGCTAACTTATTACAATCTCTATTAACATACTTGAATAAAATTACCTCAAAGTTGTTGAGGAAGTCCAAGTCTTCTCTAGAAGATTTATCCAATCGCTGTTTGTCCAGATTAGATAAATTTTTAAAATGTTTCATAACATTGTAGTTGTCTCCTTCCATAATTATGCCTTTAGATTTGAGTTTCCAATCTTCAATGATCTTTCCAATTGACCGAACAGCCAAACATTCCAGTTTTCCAATATCCCAATGAACTACTGAGAATCCGTAGGAAAAAAGCATCTTGCCTTTATGATCTCTCAAGATTCCACCTATTCCAGCATTGTATGAGCAATGTAGAGATGCATCTATGTTTATTTTGATCCATCCAGGTGGAGGGGGATGCCAAGAAGAAGAAGGAGTCAACATGCTGGTTGGCATTCTAGTGGTCTGAATGTATAAAAGAGAATGAAGTAGTTGCATAAGTAGTTGCATTAGTCACAATGAATCCATCTTCCATTTCTTTACCTTTATGAGTAAGAGCATTCCTATTCTTTCAAGATGTAAAGATTAAAGAGCAATATGTATTTTTTAAAAAAGAGTTATTAATACTCTGGTCTTTCAAAAAAGAAAGAACATCATTCAAATATAGGAGAGAATGTATCTGAAATCCCCAACTATTAGCCTTTTTGATAAGCAATTTTAATTTGAAACAGTTTGCTGCTATATGATTGGCATCTTCTACTAAATGACACCCTCTAGGACAAAGGTTGCCATCTATCAGTTTTCTATGTGACAAGAAGACCCTAGTTGGTAGATCATTTGAGCAACCCGTGGATTTAATTTAAGCTTCTTTAGGCAGCTCCATACATTAATCCATTGTAAGTCAATCTCCATTTTCTCAGATTTTGTATTTTTGACCAATGCAGATATTGTATAACCTGAATGAGAATTTAGTAGTTCCAATTTATCTTCAAGAATCTCATTTTCAATTTTCAGGTTACAAATTAGATTGACTAAATCAATCCCAAAATATTTTCTTAGCTCTTCAACATTTCATGTTCCTTCCGTGATGAAGTTAGAAAGATTGGAAATGCTATATATATCAATAGAAATAAAAATTGGCCAACATTCCATTTTTTTATAAATAACCAAATATCCTTCATGATATTTATAGATACTCCATCTTTAATATTCCATCTCACTATATGTTTCAAAGCATTTGCTCCACTAAGATACAGTTCCCAAGTAGGAGATGGGTTTTGACTTGTCACCGTATGAAAGAATTTGTTACCATATTTTGCATTTATGGATCTGGAGAGTAAAGATCTTTGGTAGCCATTGAGGCCTCATTTCTTATGGAGAAAACTTGAAGAGAGAGTTGAAAGGGAGAGAGGAAAGGGTTGAGTTTGAGGGAGAAGATCCTTCAAGGGGGTTTCAAGGGAGTGTGGAGGGGGTTTCATATGGTTGCTCCAGCAAGCTTTCGCCTTAGTAGCATCTAATTCAAGGCTCATCTTGATGGAAGTTTTGGGAAGAATAAGATCTCATTGGTGTCAAAGGGCCCGGCTACTCCACCACACCGGGGAAGGTGGAAGTGATTTTGTAAGGGTTTCTCCGCCTAGCTGTGGGGGCTAAAGGATAGACATTGAGTTTAGTGCAATACTCAGAGGGTGCCTCCGAGGAGTGGACGTAGGTAAAGGTTTGACTGAACCACTAGAAATCTGGTGTGTTCTTTCCTTTATAATTTTTGCATTTAATTTCCACACTTTGATTTTCTTTATGGTGAATTTTGGTTTGGTTTGAGTTTATGTTTTAATTGAGAAATTTTTTAAAATACCAATTCACACCCCCCCCGTCTTGGTTAGCCTTGGGCTAGTTCATAAGGGCTTAACATCCCTAACAAACTTTTAATGATGGGGTCCAAGTTGCTAAGGATGCTAATTTGAATACATCTACTATAGAGAGGTTATGAAAGTATGTGAAAAATATTACCCTAAACCTACTCTCCCAAAGAAAAGTAAAAGGTTAGAGATAAAAGCCTCTCTTCCTTTAAACCTAGAAACCAAAGCTAATATATTTATACTTTCTACCAATAAAACCATTGAAATTGATGTAACCCTCAATAAACCATTTATAGATAAAGTAATATAACTCCATTTTGACTTGTACTCAAATTTTGTAAATAAGCTAAGAAAGGTTTAACACCATCAAGTTGGACCAGAGGTGAAGCTCAATAATTCAACCACCTGTGGAATACAAAAAAAACATATATATATATATATATATATATATATTAGGATAAGGTGACAAATGCTACTCTATGTTTATTTGATGATGATAAATATTGCTTAGTCATATCAAATAATCTAGAGTCTGATAGTCTCTTTTTAGTAAATTTTAAAACTTTTAACAAACACTATTTTGGAACTTCAGATGAACTAGATGACTCTAAAGTTTGGGATGCAAAGCCAGAACTTAAAGAACAGGTTATATCTTTCATTGATGATCTGAAGAAATATACCTGGTTAGTGAAATGATACTTGTCTGATTTTCAGAAGCTCTTTATTGAATGAGGGGGAGGCAAATAAAATGATCAAATTATTATCACATTGCAAAGGGTATTTGGCTTGGATCTATGAAGAAATACCTGGATTATCTCCATATATAGTAGTTTATAAGCTATAAATTTAATAAAAAATGATCTCAGTTAAATAAGCACCTCGACAGATATAACTTGACATTAAATAATAATTAATAGCTAAAGTTAAAATGTTAATCAATATTGGCTATATTAGGGAAGAGAAATATCCAACCTGGTTAGCTAGCATTATACCAATTAAGAAAAAGAATAGTCGCATTCATGTCTACATTAATTATAGGGATCTAAATAAACCTGATCCTAAAGAAGAGCTTTTTCTCCCTATACCAAAACTCATGGTTGATATTTCTTCCTCCCATGTAATATTTTCCTTTATGTATTGTTGTTAGCCTCAATTTTGTATAAGGTCATAAGGACCAATCCAAATCTCCTCTAGTGATCTAAGGGCAAATAATTCTCCACCTCTCAGTCATTTAGATTGAAAGTACTAAGAGGAGGGGTAAATTTGTATGTTTTGAAATAAAGAACAAAGCCTAAATAGAATTTTAATTTTTTTGTGAATTTCAAAAAATAACTTAACTAATTTGAAGCAAAAACATATGATTAAAATATAATTACAATAGTGATAATGAAATTTTAAATCACACAACAAAGTACAAAGATTAGATTCTCACTAAGAAGTTATAGCAATTGTAAAATATAAAAAATAAAAAGCAATAAATGGAAAAAGCACACCAGAAAATTTATAGTGGTTCGATCACTTGGCCTACATCCACTCCATGGAGTCCTCCACTCTTAGAATTGCACTACTCAAAAGTAATTCTCCTTTTTCCCTCACAGCAAGTCGGATAAGCCTTTACACAAACTCAATTTCACCTTCCCTAGTGTGGCAGAGTGCCAGACAATATGTCACCCTCCCAATGATGGTAGCAGACCTTCTCATTTTTCTCTCTCTTGGAGAAGGTAGAGGGCCTTTAAGGATGTTGACCTTTAAGGATGTTGACCATGAAGGCTCTCCCTCTAGATAGCTCCCACAAGATTTACCCGGGCCATAGGAAGAGAAAGTGTGTAACAGGCTTGGAGAAACCGTGCGATCCCCTCACACTACTTTTCCCTCATAAACCCACCTTCTCATTCCTCTCAAAATCCCTAAACCCCTTTAAGAATCTCCCTCTCAAGAGTTCCCTTCCTTTGTCATGTTCCTCGCTCTCTCTTTTCAAAGGACAAAAGCATTATATAAATATCATGCTTCAAGAAACCCTAAAATTTTTAATTTAGCCATTTTTGTTCATATAGTATGATCACAGATCATACAGGATGATCAATTAAAAATAATTTTTGTCCAGGTATGAAGGAGTATAAATAGACAAAAATTTGCCAGTACATCATATAGTATGATATAAATATCATCCAGTATGATATGCTAAACTTCTTTTATTCATAGAGGATGAATGCTGGGACAACCAAAATTCTTCTCTATTCATCATTTGGTATGATCCAACTCGTAAAGTACTATTTATTAAAATATTTAGGTCATCCAGTATGATGTATACATCATATAGTTTAATTAGTTTAAAATCAAGATTTTGTCTGGTATGAGCTTCGAGATGACAAAAATAGCCTCGGTTCATCGTACGGTACGAACCAGGTTGTACAGTATAATCACCAATCATTAATTAAGCCTTGATTTAATTGACTAATTATGGGGGTTAATTTTAACAAGTATTCAAATATTCATACATTATTATTGGATCATACAACACAATCAGTTCAAAAATAAATGATTAAAAACTTACTTAAATTAATTTAGTGGCTAGGGTTTTGGAATAAAAATTAATCATACAGTTTGATGGTGATCATATAGGATGATAAGTTCTCAGTAGATAGCTACTTAACCACATTGTTTCATACAGTATGATTTAAAATTGTACAGTATGATCTATAAAAATAAAATAAAATTTTTCCTACAAAAAACTCTCCCCTGTGTGTGTGTGTAATTATTCAGTTTACATACACTTTTTGTGTCCAGACTCAACAAATAAAAAGAATACAAATTTACATACTCCTTCACATCCTATTCTACCTAGTCTTGAGTCTTTTATTATCTTGATCAGTGAGCAATCTTCTTGAAATGTTAGTACTCACAGATAAGAGTAGCATTCAAAATATTTAATGATGACTAAGACAATCCAATTAATATTATTTGTCATCATCAAAATCTCAAAATAGGGGTCATGGACTGCAATAATCTACCCCTTTTTTATAATGTAAAATAATTTTGTTGATAAGCAAGAGAGTATATTTTTCTTTTTTTTTTTCAAAAACATAAATAAAGACATGAACAAAAACATGCATTTCATTTTGAAGTTAAAAATTAAAATAGAAAATATTATATGAAATAAGAAAGCATACTAACTAAGGATAGACAAACTTCTCCCCCTTTTGACATCACCAAAAAGAGGAGTACCAAAGAAAAAGTATATAAAACGCATCAGATAGTGACTTTGTCAAAAGAATGATCTTAATTAGTTGGGGGTGAAGGTGGCTAAAAGAAGTGACAGATGGACATAAACTGATGATTAATTGAAGTAATTCTTTCCCCAAACCATCGCATGTCTCCTCGTGTTGTCGGTATTTTTCTTGGACATAAGATTCAAGCTGGGTTTCTAGTTGGTCGAGTCATTGAATAATATCATCATGAGGGTATGCAGGTGCATGTCCTCTTTTTGGAGCAGCTCTTCTTAGTGGAGCAGGTTCTCCTAGTGGGGCAGCCTCCCCTTCTTCATCAAAATTTGGCTCATCATGCACTTGGCCCCGAGGAAATAAGATATGGAAGGAGGCATCTGTATAAAAAATAGGGACATTATCGGGTTCACTAGGATAGGTTAATTAGTATTTGTTGTGGAGAATGTATCATACGAGAAGTTTGAGGGTTAAATTGAGTTTCTTGTAGGTGCTAGGAAGGCAAATTTGGGTTCACTAGGATATTCTGGATATAGACAATAATCAAATCGGCTTCATCAAATCTAATATTGGACATAATTAGGTAAGTGATAACATGCATAATTAGGGTTTTACATATCCTATCTCCAGCTTTAGGTATTTTGTATGTCATAAGAACATGTTGGATGATGCGAGCATTTTAGGTTAAGGACTGGATAAGAGGTTGTTATTGGTTCAAAGAAGTATTTCTAAGAATCAAATTAATGGAACTCTAGTCAAACTCATTTTTTATGAAAGAGTGGGCTCCAGGTCCTTCAGTAGAAAGCTTGATATATTTAGCAAGGTCTACTTTAGATATTTTGATATTTTAATGGCAAATAAATGAAGTGAGGGTCAAGTTGTCTATATTTATCCTAAGGTTGACAAGAAACTCATAAAGTATCTCAGAATTGAACAGAAAAGCCAGGGTGAGAAGAAATTAGAAGGTTGTGGAAACAAATAAACTCATCTCCTCAAAGTTAAGGGGTTCCTGATTTAGCATGCAGGAAGAAGTGATCTTGCATGCTTTAAATTTAAGGTAGAAATCCTCATCGTTTTATAGACAGAAAATGATCGTTGTGATGGTGATAGGAAGAGGAGCTTCCTGGGATGATTCGGCCTCATTTTCTTGAGCTAGCCATTGAGTATAAATAAGTGAAACTAAGTGTAGTGAGGTGAGGTTGAGTGAAATGAGCTTGTTTAGCCTCTCATTTATAGAATTTTTGACTGTTTATATAGTATTATCAAGGATTATACAGTACAATCAAGCAATTATTTTTTATGGATGATTGGTTGGGAAAAGGTGGTCAAATTATACAATATGATTAGTATCATACAGTATGATATGAGGAAATACATTTGCTCCGAGTGGTCAACAGTATGACCTTTGACGAATAGTATCTTACAGTATGAATGGGTATTTGTATATTATTAAGGGAAATAATATCATACCGAATGAGTTTAATTCATCCCAATCCATTTGTACACATGGATCTTACTGTACAAAAAGGAGATATTATTATACAGTACGAAGGATAATTACATCATACAAAATGATTTGAATGCATGACTATGTGTATTGTACAGTATGATGAGGATTGTATAGTATAATATGTAGATAAGAAATTGAATCTTGAATATTTGTTGAATAGAGGGCTATTATCAATGTATTTTGTAATGGTCATATAGTACAAAGGTGAATTGTATAGTACGATGGGGACAAAAGGTTGGTCATTTTAGGAATATAGTTAGATGAGTGTGTGAAGATCAGGAAACACCTTAGACCTTTTTTTTATTTTTTTAATTTTTGTTTTAGATCAAGCATAAATATCTATGACACCTAGTTTCATCCTCAAGGTGCTAAAGGTATCATAGGCTAGTGGTTTCAAGAATATATATGCTAATTGATTTCCTGTAGCTATATGGTATAATTCTATGTCTCCTTTGGCTACATGATCTCTTATGATGTGATATTTAATGTCTATATATTTTGTTTGAGAGTGTTGAATTAGATTTTTGGATATGCAAATTGCACTAGTGTTGTCACACATAATTAGGATGTTCCTATGGGTAATCCAAAATCTATAAGTTATGGTTTTAACCATAGCACTTGTGCAACACAACTTCCTACTAATATATATTCTGCCTCAGATATGGAAAGGGCTAATGAATTTTGCTTTATATTGGACCAGGAAATTAAGGATAATTTTATAAATTGATAGGTTCCATAGGTGATTTTTGTATCTACCTTATATCCAACAAAATCAGAATCTAAATACCTTAAGATTTTAAAGGAGGTGTTGTGTCTAGGATATCAAATTCTTAGGTTTGGGGTGCTTATAGATATCTAAGGATTCTCTTGACCATAGTCAAGTGAGACTCTTTAGGAACAGCTTGGAATCAGGCATAGAGGTACACACTAAACATTATATCCAGTCTATCAGTAGTTAAAAACAAGAGATACTCAATTATTCCTTTATTTTTCTGGTCCACCAATTTTTTCATTCAATTCTTTATCTAGTTGAATCATAGAACTCATGGGAGTGTTCATGGCCTTAGCATTATCCATTTCATATTTTTTTAGAATATCCTTGATGTATTTAGTTTGGCTAAGTAATGTTCCATCTTCCATCTATTTTGCACTAAACCCAAGAAAATAATTTAGCTCTCCCATCATGCTCATTTGAAACTCATTACTCATCATTTTTGAGAATTCATTACACAAGGTTTTATTTGAAGTTTCAAATAGGATGTCGACAATATAAATCTGAACATTAAGAATTTCATCTTTTACCCTTTATAAAAAGAGCTGAACTTCTGCATTTGCATTCATCAAAATAAAGCAATTACATCAAGCAAAAATAAAAAGGTAAAGAACCCCTAATCTAAAGCAAAAGAACTACTATCATCCTCAAGAATATCTAAAAATTCTTGAGGAATACATATATTGCTATCTCCTATATCCCAATGGAAATTGTCCTCTATAGCTCTATGTGCACAGTAGTGTGCCGCCATATTAAACCTTCTGTAGGTATGCACAAAAATAATGTGTTGGAATGATCTCAACCATCTCCAATCTTCAGCATCTTCATACTTTTGCTTCCACAGTCTTCTAGCTTTGAAATTCTGCATAAATTCAATAACAGAAGCGTTATCACTCTCCACAATGATCCCCTCATGCTCAAGCATCCAGTCCAAAGCAAGCTTCCCTATGTATTGAATGGCCAACATCTCAACTTCACCCTTTATAAAAAGAGGGTGGTGTCTACACTACCCTTAACAAATCCTCTCACTAGTAGGAATGAGCTAAGTCTTTCATACCAGGCTCTGGGCACTTGCTTTAACCCATACAGTGCCTTTTTTAATTTTAATACATGATTTGAAAATTATGAGTTTTCAAATCCAATGGGTTGCTCAACATAAACATCCTCTTTGATTACCCCATTTATAAAAGAACTCTTAATGTCCATTTGATATAATTTAAAACCCTTGAAGTAATAAAAAGCAAAGAGCACCCTTATGACTTCTAGTCTAGCTACTGGGACAAAGGTTTATTCAAAGTCTATACCCTCAATCTGGTTATACCCCTTAGCTACTAGTCTGGCCTTATTTCTTACTATGATTATTGAGTCATTCACCATATTTTTAAAGTCCCACTTTGTTCCCACTACACTTTGCTCTTTAGGTCTCTTGACTAATTCCCATACATCATTCATAATAAATTGGTTCAATTCTTATTTCATTGCTAGGATCTAGAATTCATCTTTTAAAGCTTGATCTACACTAATGGGTTCTATCATAAAAATAAAAGCAGAATGGCTAAACTCCTTCCTAAGTCTATGCCTAGTTCTCACACCTTCGGATAGGTTTCCTAAGAATAATTCTTTATGATGACTAGAAGAATATATCCAATCTCTAGGCAATTCTTCCTAAGGTTCTCCCCTTTCACCCATGGTCATGGTTTCTACTCGCTGATTGACCTCTACCTCATCTTCTTTAAATTTAGGTTCATATGACTTATCTTATTCATCTAATACTACATGGGTGGACTCTTCTACAACTAGGGTCCTCTTATTAAAGATTCTATAGGCCTTACCTATAGATGAATAACCTAAGAAGACACCCTCATCGGACTTGGGATCAAATTTTTTTAAGGGAGATTTCCCATTGATTAAGATAAAACATTTGCAACCAATGACATACAAGTGTGAGAGATTAGGTGTCTGACACTTAAGAAGTTTATACGATGTTTTATTCAAATCAACCTAATATCCACCCTATTTAAGACATAACACACAGTATTCACGACTTCTACCCAAAAATATTTTGGAAGAGTGTACTCAGCTAGCATTGCCCTACCACCTTCTACCAAGGTTTTATTATTTCTCTTAGTTATCCCATTTTGCTAAGGGGTTTTAGGAGTGGATAAGTTATGCTCTATTCCTTTCTCTTTACAAAAGAATTCAAATCTTTCATTTTGAAACTCTCCACCATGATCACTATAGCTTATTAAGATTTTGCATCTTAATTTCCCTTGAATCCAAGTGGAAAATGTTCTAAATTCCTCAAATGAATCATTCTTATTTGCTATAAATCTTACCCAAATGAATCTAGAGAAGTCATATATAATTACAAATCCCTAATTTTTTCCACCTAGTCTAGCTATGCTAACAAAACCAAATAGGTTCATGTGAAGGGTTTCTAGTGGCCTAGATGTATTCACATCCTTAATTGAATGAAATGATGATTTTACTTATTTTCCTAGTTGGCAGGCATCACATAGATGGTTTATAGTGAAGTATAACTTAGGTATGCCTCTAGCTAGGTATTTCTGGGTGATATTTCTAGTTATTTTTATGCTAGCATGGCATAGTTTCTTATCTCATAGTCAAGAGTCATCCATTATTATTTTTAAACACAGTGAATTTAAATTTTCAATATAATTAATATTTAACATATAAACATTATTTATCCATTTTCCTTCTAGTACAAGGTTATCATTTAAGCTAATCAACTATTAGTCAGAAAAAAATTTATGTCAAATCCTTTATTACATAATTGGCTAATACTAATAGATTATGCTTTAAACCATCAACTAATAAAATATTTTCAATTAAAAAAAATTAGAATTTCCAACAATACCTAAACCAACCACCTTCCAGATGGTGTTCTCTCCTAAAGCCACCTTGCCTCCAATCCTGGTTTCCAGTGTAATGAACTTCTTCAAGTCTCCAGTCATATGTATTGAGCAGCCACTATCCAGGTACCACATTCTCTCACTAGGTCTTTCTTGAGAGCACCCTTCATCTTGATTAGATTGATCAACATTATTGTTAGCCATTAGATACAAATTTATTAACTTTTTCTTTGCTTCTTCTTCTAACAATTATAAGACAGAGTCAGCCCAAATTGTCTTTTGTGTCTTTAACTTTCCTTTCTTATATTTTAGCTTCTCCTCACCCTTCTCCTTATTTAGATGTATCTTTATGTTGGGGCAATCCTCTCGGAGGTGACCTAGTTTTCTGCACTCAAAGCAAATTGTGTTAGATAAAACATTCATATTCTTTGAGCTTTTACCTTTGTTCCAGTTATTTTGATAGCTCCTTTATTTTCTTTTCAAAAAATTATTGATCTGATGGTTATTAAGGCTATATCATCATCTTCATTCGCTACAAAACTTTCACTTTCTATGTTATTCACTTCTACACTTACCATTCTCTCCTACTTTTTTTCTCCTACATCATTTTGCGTTTGACTCACTCCTTGCTCGTAAGCAATGAGTGACTCAAAAAAATTATCAATTGAATAAACATTTAAATATTTAGACTCAGTAATTATAGTGATTTTAGCATCATAAGAACTCAGTATGCATCTCAAAACTTTATTAACTTTTTCAGAATTAAAACTCTCTCTACCTAGTGCATGCAAGGATGTCACTATCTGCGTGAACCTACTGCACTTGTCAGATACAGTTTTGCTATGTTTCATCTGGAAGAGTTTATAATCATGTAATAAAATATTTAATCTAAACTGTTTAACCTCATTAGTTCCTTCTTACAAGATAAATACTCTATTCTAGTTCTCCTTACCAATAGCATAAGTGGAAACTCTTATGTAGTCTTTTTATTTTAATGCATAAGAGAAACAATTCAAGCATTTTGTATTTAATTATGCTAGATCCCTATCCTCATTGCTCCTTTCACTAAAAACTATTTGAGTTTTAACGCCATTCAAAAGCTTAGAAGGTGCAGTGTAACCTTCTTGTATCAACATCCACATGTGATAGTCTATAGATTATAATAATGTAGATATTTGAATTTTCCAATAATCAAATGTTATGCTGTCAAAAAAGGGTGGACAAGTTATAGAATAATCCTCCGTAGTAGTATGGTTACCAAAATGTGTCATGATAAATTTTTTCAAGGTTTTCTAAAACTTTATTTTTGAAACCCCACTTTGATACCAATTGAAAGTTCAAGATACGCTATGAGGGGGACTGAATTGGTATTTTTGTGAATTTTGAAAAATAAATTAACTTATTTGAAGAGAAAGCTAGTGATTAAAACATAATTGCAACAGTGGTGATGAAATTTTAAATCACACAATGAATAACTAAGATTTGATTCTCACCAAATAGCTATAGCAATTATAAAATGAAAAAATAAAATACAGTAAATGGAAAAAAGCACACCAAAATATTTGTAGTGGTTTGGTCACTTGACCTACATCCACTCTCTTGAATCCTCCACTCTAAGAATTGCACTACTCAAAAGTAATTCTCCTTCTGCTCCCACAGTAAGGCCTCCAAGCCTTTACACAAACTCAATTTCTCCTTCTCCGATGTGGTGGAGTGTCAGATGCTATGTCACCCTCCTGGTAAAGATAGCAGACCTTCTCATTTTTCTCCCTCCTAAAGAAGGTAGAGGACCTTTGAGGATGTTGACCTTGAAGGCTCTCCCCCTAGAGAGCTCCAACAAGACTTTCCTATCCATAGGAGGAGCAAGCGTGCAGTAGGCTTGGAGCAACTATGTGATACCCTCACACTCCTTCTCGCTCACAAACTCACCTTCTCCTTCCTCTCACAAGCCCTAAATCCCTTCAAGAAGCTCCCTCTCAAGAGTTTTCTTCCTTTGTCATGTTCTTCTCTATTTTTAAATTTCAAAAGCATTACGTAAATATCAGGCTTTAAGTAACCCTTTCAATTTAGTCATTTATATTTGTATGATATGATCAATTCAAAATAACTTTCATCCTAGTACAAAGAAG
The DNA here is from genome assembly GCF_001605985.2 of Dendrobium catenatum. NCBI lineage: Eukaryota > Viridiplantae > Streptophyta > Magnoliopsida > Asparagales > Orchidaceae > Dendrobium > Dendrobium catenatum. Next base: position 60,315 of record NW_021319084.1, read on the forward strand.
TATAAATAGGCAATAATTCTCGAATACATCATATAGTATGATATAAATATTGTCCAGTATGATATGCTACACTTCTTCTGTTCATACGAGATGAATGTTGGGATGACAAAAATTCATCTCTATTCATCATCTATGATGATTTAACTCATATAGTATGATCTGTTAAAATATTTAGGTTTTGCAATATGATATATACATCATACAATATGATTAGTTCAAAAATTAAGGTTTCATCCAGTATGATCTTTGGGATGACCAAAAACTACCTCAGTTTATCATATTGTACAAACCGGGTTATATAATATGATCACCAATCATTAATTAATCCTTAATTTAATTGACTACTCATGGGGTTTAATTTTACAAAGAATTCAAATATTCATACAGTATGATTAGTTCAAAATTCAACGATAAAAAAATTGCTTAAATTTATCTAGCGATTAGAGTTTTGGATTGAAAATGAATCGTACAGTACGATGGTGATCATATAGTATGATTATTTCATAGAAGATAGTCATTAACCCATAATGTTTCATACAATATGATCTGTAATAAAAAATATTTTTTTTTCCTTAAAAAAAACTCTCCCTCTATATGTGTTTGTGTTCACTCTCCTTAAATAAAAAAATAAAAATAATACAAATTTACAAACTCCTTTATATCCTATTCTACCTAATCCTGAGTATTTTGTTTTCTTGAGTAGTGTGTTGTCTCCCTGAAATGTTAGTACTCACAGATAAGAGTAGCATTCAAAATATTTAATGAAGCATAAGACAATTCAATCAATATTATTTATCATCATCAAAATCTTAGATTAGGGTTCATGGACTGCAACATATATCTCATTCAAATTCCATCCTAGGTCCTTGACTAAATTCCCATCCAAATCCCAACTCAATTCTCAATCCCAGATCCTAAGTCAACCTCCATTCAAACATCAATGATACTCAAATCACACCCAATCATTCTCATAGTTGTGTTGACATCAATAACTCAAGCTTAACCAACCATGTCCAAAATCCAATCCAAACCCAAATTCCTAAATTCAAAACCTAAGGCCCAGAACCTAAGTCCTTAGACCCATTTTGGGTATTTTTTTCAATTGCGATGAAACATAGTCAAATTATCTATGATTCATGAGCTGTTAGTATTATATTAATTAAAAATGTCTCTAAAGTCAACCCCTCAAATTTGAGCTCATTCTAAGGTCTCTAGTTCCATAAATTAAATCTATTTCCAAAGGATACAAAACCTTTAAATATTTATATCATATGCCAGTAAACTAGTCCTTTTGTTAATTTTGACCTCGGGGCCTCTCCCAAGGCCTTTGACCATACCCATAACCTTTTTTATGGTATGTTGATTAGTAAATTACATCTTTCTTATTCCAATTTGATCAAGAGTTTATAGGAGGTCAAAATGACCAAAAAGCCCTTTAAGAAGATTTTTAGAATTTTAGCCAAAATTTAATATGACTCAACCTCTCTAACCATTAACTCTTCCCAATGAATCCTAATTATCATTAGGATCATATTGGATCCAAACCTAACCCAGGATTTAACCAGGTTGACCAAGCTAACCATGGTTGACCAAATTAACCCTTAACCCAACATTTTCCAAATTTATTTATTCAACAAATTTTAAATCAAATCAATCCCTCAAAATTATTCAATTGGACACCCTTAACTTGTTAAAAATTTTCCAAGTCAAACTCCCCATGGGATGACTTGGTTAAACCATTTAGAGTGGTCAAAACCATCTCTAATCTCATGCATTTATTTAGAGCTTCAACCCCTTTACTCCAAACTCCATATGATAATTTCTTACAGCTCTCGTAACCTTCTAAAGATCTATCCCAATCATTATTGACTAGTTAATAGGTCAACAAGTCAACAACTCCCATTTTGAACCCATGGGAGAGAGGTCAAAATCATGGCCACATCACCATGCCACCTAAGCAAACTCTCCCCCCCCCCCCCTCCATAAAACGTGTTCAAACCTTTATTTCCTGAGAGAAGATTAATCCCTTTCAATACACTAGATTTTTCTTGGTTTTAGGCAACTTAAAGGACACTTGGCATGCATTCAAGCCTTCTCTACTTAAATCCTAGCCATCCAATTTAAAAACAAGGGGTTAAGTGTTGGGAACGTGACTTAATACCCATAATCCTTGCTCATTTCATTCAAGCTCCAACTCTAGTAGCCTCTAACCTTCCAAAAGCCTTGCTCATCTTCTCCATTGCTTCCCAAGTCCATTCCAAGCTATCCTCCATCATTCATAGGCCTAAAATCATTATTCTTGTGAGGAGAGACCATTCTAGTGAGAGAAATAGATATCTCTTCAATAACTTCAAATCCAGCTGTTAAATGATCTTGGGGTCTTTAGCAAACTTGTAGAGGACATAATCAAGAACAAAAGGAGTCGAAGATCTAAAAAAAATTCCACCAACTAGATTGTAAGATATTCTCACTTTTAGGTAGAACTTAAATTTGAAACTGCATAAAATTAGCAATGCATGGAGCTTCCAAATTCTAAGCATTGCAAAATTAGGTTACCCTTAATTGTGCTTCAAATTTTGTTAGATTTGGATAGGTATTTTTTAAGTTCTGAGCAATTAAAGTTTTAGTTAATTTTGAAAAAAAAACTCTTCAATCTAACCCGTTCGACCCTAATAGATTTCTATAATGTAAATTTTCAATGGAATGGGTCCATTTTGGACCCAAAACTTTGAAAATTCATAACTCTCCAAATTATTAGAATTAAGTCCATTTTTTTTTTTTTTGCATGCTTACATTAGTGCCATGGTTAGATAGATAGAGATTGGAACCTAATCGACTAGAAGTGACTCCTAGGAAAAATAATTAAGGGCTATGTTTAGATAACTTAGAAAATTCCTAGGAGAAAATTCATAGGAGATTCTATTCATAAACTCCAGTTAGGGTCTAGTATTTCCTAAAAATATCAAAACACTTGAAATATGTCAAATTCAAAAAGATAATTGTCCGATCAACCATAGTTCAAATTTGGGTCAAAACTTCAAATATTCATAACTTAATGTAAAAAATTCCAAATTGAGTAAACTCAGAGTCTAATTACTTATCTTAAGGTCTAATATTTTGAAAAAAATACTTAAAGTCTAGAAATCACTTTAATTTTAAAACTCAACTTTTGAACCTTTAATTAATGTAATATAATATTTCCAATAATTCAAAAAAATCAAATAATTGGTTAAAGTTTCAAAAACCTCCACCTTGATTAATACAATCAATAAACTAACACTTTAATACACAAAACGCACTCCAAAGATGAAGTTTTTATGATGGACTTCCTTGAGTTATGGGGTTAAGTGTCCTAAAGTGGCCTGGTTCCTCAAGCCCACTATGACAATGCCTAGAATAGATTCAATGTAGTGTAAAACCTTAAAATTAAGTAACTCTTAATTACTTAAATAAATTAAAATCTTTAATTAAACTACTTCAACTTGGTTTATAGGATGCACTACCTTGACCTATGGGGCTAAGTATCTAAAGGTGGCCTTGTTCCTCGAGCACACTGTGACAACGCCATGAACCTGTGGGCAAAACATTTAAACTAATTCAAACCTTAAAATTAACAACTAATCAAGTTTTTCTAAAATTCATCAATCCTTTAATCTCTAATGAATTAAATTCAATTGATAAATTGGTCTTTAAAATAATTTTTTAAATAAACCTTAAGACATTTATCTCTGAACTCTAACTAAATTCTTCCCTTTAAGACCTTAACAAACTCGAACATTAGAGAATTTGAACAAAGTACCCAGCTTAGGATTTACCCTAGCCACATGACTTTTAACACACACTTTAGATGATTTTTTATGACAACCAACTCTTCTCTAGGCCAGGTTGGTGTTTACTTTTACTATTATGTCCAAGGTTTTCTAAGCTTTCATTTTAAGTTGTGATTGAAAATTTGTTGATGTGAATGTTTATTTACTTCAATTGCAATATGTGGATTGATGTAATAGATGATAGATTACCCTTAGGGTAGGAACGATCTAGTTGCCCAATGAATTTTTTGCAGGTGACCAGTAGGGAAACAAAAGTGGGCTAAATTGATAATAAATATAAATGGTATAGGTGTTGTTGATGCTTAGCCCCCAAAGAAATAAGAGCATATTTAAGTGTGATTTACTTTTTTTAGGGGAAACCCATAGAGGGCCTATATATTGATAAAAATAAAAGTTACAAGGTCCTTAAAGGGACCTTGTGCTCCCTACTGCTACAAGGAGCTACAAAATAAAATCTAAGAGCTCAAGGTCCCTACTAATCACAAGTACAAAATAACATAAGTATTATCTAGGGTAGCAAGCAGCTAGCACCCAAAAATTAGATAAGATCACAATATACTCATTTGCACCCATCTTCTTGTCCAAAAATGTAAAGCAAAAAACACCCAAGAAAAGGATAAGAATAATCAACTATATAAAAATCCCTCCCAATCCAAGAAAATTTATGAGAAAAGACCCATCGAAACCAACACAAAATAAAATAATACACATTCAACAAATGATCCAGTCAGAATTTAATTTTGAGAAGACCCATACAGGGACAACTACAAAATCCTATAAAAGAAAATAAATTTAAAATCCAGCCATAGCCATCAAAGAACCTAGTCATAACCATAAGAGTATTATAGAAATTACAATTGAAAACACCGAAAAAAAAAAAAAAAAAAAAACTTAACCAAATAATAAGATAAGGAAGATAGTAAGTAGACAACTTCTAGCTCAGGATTGTAGTATCATATAAATCATGAAGCCTAAATACTAGGTACCACTCAAATCTGATCCAATTCCAACCCACAATGGGCAAAGATATAGACCAAAACCTCATATCAATATTCATATAAAAGCTGCAACACCCCAATAAAAACTAAAAGTCATTCCCCACATTACTTACCATGAACCAAACTAAGATGACATGATTAAAGATACAGCACAAAATGATGCACACAAAGATCAAAAAACCAAACTATATTTGGCCAAGATAAATCATAACCGATCCCATAAAGATACAAGCAAACAAAATGCCATAACAACTAATACCCACCCCTCCCACTCCGATAAGGTAAAAGGAAAAGTTGATCAGTAGTTAATAAATCGATTATAATGAGAACTAGTCCAATCACTATTATAAATAACCATATTGTAAGCATCACAAACATAATAAAAAAAAACCTTTAAAATGAATTGACATAGCATTAGCCCCCAAGAGAAAACATTATTCCAAAAATAAAACCAAAACCACAATATGAAGAAAACCACAACCAAGTATTAATCTCTGACATAAGGGAAACAAATTTTATCTAATCTAATAAGACCTTTTAAATAGGTTGACAAATTAGAATAGGATAAACCAATAAAATATTGCAAACTATAGCCATAATTAGCTAACTAATCAGTGAAAGCATTTCCTTCTCTCTCTCTCTCTCTCTCTCTCTCTCTCTCTCTCTCTCTCTCTCTCTCTCTCTATATATATATATATATATATATATATGAGAAAAACCAACATTAAAATAGATCAATAATTGCTTGAATTCCTTAATAAGATAAAATATCTGATGATTGCAGATTTTGTGATCATTGTCATTCAAACATTGAAAACATTGCATAGCATCAACCTCAATCCAGATGTTACTAATACAAAGAGAAAGGCATAATTTTAACCCATTTAATATGGAAAAAAGTTTAACAAAAATAATAAAAACATCTACAAAGAGGACCAGCATAAGCCATAATGAAATTTCTTAATTATCTCTAATGATGCCACCACAACCAAAAGCATTATGTTTGACAGAGCCATCACAATTGAGTTTAAAAGTTTTATAAGATGGTTTGTGCTAATGAATAAGATTCGGCCAATCATGTACATCCATATCATTGTGGACAATCCCAAAATAAATGGCAACAAAAGAATACCCGTTAAAGTTTATGTTAAACAAAAATTGAACATTAAAAAGATTAAGAATCTTATCTTTAATATTCCCAATAATATGATGGTGATCCATACAAACATTATTGAAAAAGAAATATTCTGAGCAAACCAAAGATACCACAAAATGAGGGAAAGAATGAGATTATTTCTATAACCTCTAGAACTAATAAACCAAAGATTTAAGATATCCTTGATACTAATGTTACCACAAAAATAATTAAACTTGAAAATATCATCAAATTAAATTCAAATTTTAGAGGCAATAGGACTAGAGATAAATATATGATGCATGTTTTTTGTGTGATAGCAACATTGACATTTAGAAGGTAAAATAAAACCTCTTTTAATTAAATTTTAATTTGTAGGAACATATTTAGGTAACACTCTCCAATTAAAAGTAGGAATGGAAGTCAGAATACTTTTATGTCATAACATAAAAAAAAATAAAAAATGCAAATATATAAATTTCTTAGGATTTGTTTTATTTTAATTTCTTAGACTAACTCGACAGGAGAGTCTAAATTTTTCATTTTGATATTGAAGTAATTTATTTAAGTATCAAGTTGTGAAAGTTAGAACTTTTAGTTAGGATACATGTATCCAAAAATTGATTCCAAAGAGGAAACTATATAACATAGGGGATAGTTCTTTTCCATTTGGAAATCCAAATTTGGACAATTTTAGTACCCAAAGTAAAAAGAATAACCTCCCTTTCAGAGGAAGGGTTTTCTTTTTTATTTGGGTATCCAAGTAAGATGAATCCAACGAGCACAAAGAGGAGAAGGATGAAGAGTTGAAGATAAATAGTATCCCACTCAAAGTCACTAACATTTTTCATAGGATAAGAATATGGGTTTGTTGTTAGCTGTGTCCGGCCACTTTTAATTCCTATATTGTCTAGGTTATAATAAATAAGCAGTTTTCATATGAACAATTATTTAATTAATTTGATTTTTGATATATTTTATTTAATTTGATTACAATTAGGATTGCCATCGTTTCCTAGTTTTTTGTCAATTTACATGTTGAGTTTTGTTTTAACTTTGATTCGATTGAAGGATCTTGAGGACGTATAAAATTTTTCTACTTAAATTAAAATAAAAAATTTTAGACCAAAAAAGAAACTCTAACGATCTAATAAATAAGCACGGGATTGATGGGAGTTAGCATAAGCAAATTTTACATTCTCTTCCTTGTTAGGCACCTCCCCGTCAATGGGTTTTGACATACCATTTGGCCATTGAGGGTGTAGCTCTAAGGAAAAATAATTTTTATACCTTTTTAAAAAATTGCTACATATTCATTTTATTCATTTAATCAAGTCGATCAACATGAAAAATCAATTTAAAAATTTGTCTAATATTTTAATTGCATTTTTCTTAAGTATTTTCACCCTACATTAGTAAAGGGATCAATTAGGATCTACTCTAGACATCGGTCCAAATTTTTAAAAACTTTAATTATAACATCCCTACTACTATTTCATAAATGATCGGACCCTTAGTTTTTAAATCAACTAGGTTGTTAGCTAGCTCCTTAATCCAGGCAGGCCAAGGTAAGTTTGAAATTCATATTGCATTAACTAGGCTCGGGTCACTATTGTCTAGTGCCCAATTTAGCTTTAAGATCTGGGGAATATTTTGAATCAACTAAACATTCGGGAATATAATCTCCAAATTTCTAATAAGTTATTCAACCCAAATTAAAAATTCTCTCAATTTAAAACATAATTCCCAATACTTAGCATAGGTTAGGACACTTTTGAATTGTTTAGAATCTCCAAGTATCTCCTACCTCTTCTTTGTTAACTCTAGAAATAAGTGCTCCAATTTAATCCAATCCCAAATAAGATTCCAAATCCAACTTCTTTGATTCCAATCCTCAAAATCTCTAATTAGAATTTTCATCATTATTGTAATCGAGAGTATTCGTAAGGAATTCAACCTCCCTATAATGCAAATAACTATAAGGGCTTATGCTCACATGAGATTTAGAACCTACATCTACCTTTCAAAATAAATTTTCAAAACTCAATTAATATCTTTTGGGAAAATTGAAGTCAATAATGATCGATATTGTCATGTTCGAACATTAGATAAAAAAATGTTGTTTTCTTCCTTTGGTTAGATATATCATTTATTAACAAAACTTTAAATATAAGATTAACAATAATTCATTTAGATTATCGTAGCCATATACCTGATTGAACAACACTATGCCCCTTTATATCCATATGCGATTCTTTCTTAAATCTGGTTATGATATTCAAAATGGGATTTGTAATTCAAAATTTGAACCCCATTTTGAAATCTTATATCTACCTCTCGAGGTAGTTTATCTTTCTTGATGCGATGTTTCATTTTAGAATTAAAATTCAATAGTCAATTTCAAATTCCCCAAAGAAGATCAAACTTTTCAAAAACCACCTTTTTAAAATTCTCCTAAAAAAAATGGCACGCTCGATGGGACTAAATTTCTCTCTATATATCTAATAATTTTGAAATTAAGTTTCATCGACAGTCTTAGCTACCTTTATTTATGTTAGCGTGTCTACCCATTTTTCCCTTGGGAGAGCTTAGCCAACAACTAAATAATCATGTTAAAAGAGAGGTGAGATCTTTGGGTCCAAAAATTAGTTGTTTTGGCCTTCTTCTACCAACCCACACCCCCCCCGCTCCCCCCCCCCCCCCCCCACCCAAATTAAGCGGCAAGATGATACTATGAAGTCCTGTTTTAAAAAAAAAATTCTCTATATCAGTTTTATGAACTTGTATTATTAAGTTCAACTCAATAAGTTGAGTTCTAAAATTGTGAGGAGCCTTATTAATCTTGTTTTCAATATCTTTGTTATTCTTAAATTTCTCAACTTTGACATTTGACCTCAAACCAATCTATGGGGTGGATGAGCCAAGAAAATAATTACCCTTATTTTATTACCCATTTTCTAAACCTTTGGGTTAAGTGAAAGATCAACTTGTTGTGCTTCAAAATCATGAGAAAATTCATCAATTTTCAAAATAAAAAATCTTTTCAAAACTCAGTGTTGAATTTACACCATCATACACTACCCTATAATAGTCCTTTGTAGTATAGTATATGTGTTAAAAATTTTCAATCTCTTTCAAAGCCATAACTAACCTTTGCATTCTGTCATCATATGTTGAGTTATGAGCTTTACAACCCGGCATATCTGATAAAATAAAAGGTCTACTATGATTTTCAAAATTTTATTTCAAAATTAACTAATTCTATTTCTTATTTCAAATTCTAGAAACTCAAACTTAATTCAAAGGATGAAAAACCGATTTTCACTTTTGAAAAGGGCTTGACTTGTGAAGAGATTGATTATGGAAAAAAATTCTGTTTGTTTTAGGCTTCTAGACCATTGAACCATCAATGAATGGAGAGAAGTTGGTTGACCTAGATGCTGCTAAGTTAGACTCTCCTTTGTTGAAATTGGTTATGGGGTCAGGGGTTGAACTCAATCCTAATGTTAAGGAGGGAAAGTTTGAAGCTCCTGCTAAAACTACTAAAGTAAAGTTTATTTTTGAAGAGGGGTCAAGTTCTGGGATCCCATTCACAACTAAGAATTAGAGAAAGAACTATTTAAAAAGAGTAGGAAGAAGATTGATTAGGCAAGGAAAGTCATTGAGGTCAAGACTCTTGGCCATGTAGAGCTAAAGGCCAATGAGGAGTTGCCTCTCCCTACATCTTCTTCAATCCTTAGGAGTTACTTCCACCCCTTGGCTACTGCTGCAGGGAGGAGAGGGTGACTAAGATGGTCAATTCCCCACCATGCCTGCTAGACTACTGAAACAAGAAAATTATAAAGAACCAAGGCTTTGAGGAATGTAACACATACCTATATTATACAAGTTAGTGAAACTAAGGAGCAATATATGACACATTTAAAAGGGATGATCCTATATAAGTTTAAAAAGTAAATTCTTAAGGAGGAAAGATCTAAAGAAAGAAATTAACTCTTTAACTAGTAAGGAAGAATAAAAAGTTTGCAAGATAGCCAGCCACTTCTGTGTTAGTAGACAGTTACCACTGGGTGCCATGCCCTCTGTCCTCTAAAATAGAGGGTATCAGGCTTACTAGACCTGGAGAGGGCCGCCATTCTACTAGCAGGCCACTGGTCCCTTCCCCAGAATTTGCAAAGTTGGCCTCAATGGTCGTCAAAACTAAGGAGGATTCTAAAATTAAAGGGACAACTAAAGCTAATGGCAAAAGGCATAAATCCTGCTAAAAGAAATAAGTTCCTAAGAATATTAAAAGGATTGATGTTCTACCACCCTTAGCTGAGTCGCCTTAGTATTCGACCAAGCTACCCCAGATTCTAGTTAGTGTTATCCCATTCCTAGCTGATTTAGAGGATGTATTAGTTGATGTGCCAGTGGTCAGTTTAGTTGAAGTTCTAGTTGTTGATTAAGTTCATACTTTAGTTGATGTTCAAGGAAGTTCCTCCTAAATTTCACTCATTGTGATTGAACTCCCCACCCAGGGATTTGAGGACTTTACCTTCCCTAATGTAGGAGCTATCAGTCTCCATGCCCCTACATCATCTACTAAGGTAGATGTCCCTCACAATATTAAGGATGACATCCTTCAAGCTATCGACTCAGGGATAGTTGAAGGGGAAGGGACTGTCCAAGAAAAATATTAAGAGATGATTGAACAACAAATACGGAGCCTCCAATAGTTGATGATCTTAAGTTACAAGCCATCATCTCTAAGCTATAAGATAAGGAGTTTTATGATATGATGGAATATAAAGGCTACTTAGCCATCGACCCCAAAGCAATAGGGGATTGATCGGTCGATGAGGTAGTATAAGAAATTAAGGACATCTTGAGGAAACATTCAACCTAGAATTTAAGCAGAGTTGGACATTGGTTTTGAGTGGTAAGCAGAGCTGCCCAATGGTTCTATGAAAACATTCAATTACATTAAAAATATATTCCTAAAGATATTTTTAGGAGCACATCAGCACACAACTGTAGGTGATCTCATCATCGAAAAGCAAAGATAGGAAATTCTCTAATTGAGTACATCTTGAGGTGGTGAAACCACTCGATGAAGTTTGAACACTAGTTGCAAGAGAAACATATTGTGGAAGTTCTCTTGAAGAATATCCATGGGCCTGTCACTTTTCTTCTGAAAAGTTTCAGAATTAAAAGCTTTGAGAAGCTTCTAAACAAGGAAAGCAACCTACATGAAGAGGATCCTTGGATGACATTCTTAAAAGATCTTCCAGATGATAAGAGAGCTCCAAAGTTGGGGAAGTCCTTCAAAAAGAAGGTAGCCACAGTGTCGATAGTCATTAAGGGAAAAAGACATGCCATCAGCCAGCCCAATTTTCTCTAATCCCCACTAGTTCAAAAATAGCCATTCCATGCTACACCACGGCCCACTAGAGAGCCTTACTTTATTCTTTATAAGGAAATACTAGAAAATCATACCCCTTTAAGAGAGAATTAGTAAGGAAAATATTTAGGAGTCTTCTAAAGAAGCCAGATTTCTAGTTACCCAAGACCAGGAGGCCAGAAGATATAGATAATAAGATGATCTCAAGTACTATCCTTACCACTACATGCTCAGTAATCTGATTGAAGAATGTATTTTTTTTAAAGATTGGCTAGAGAAGAATTTTAGGCATGGTACTCATCATTCCTAAGGAGTTTTTGGCTAATTCGAAAAATGGGTCAGTCAAAGTAATATCATGTAACATATTTAACATTTCTTTGTTAAAAAAAGGCAACTAGGATATAGCTTTATCCTGGATCATTAAAAAATGGATTAAAAAGTCTTTTCTTCTTTCACAATAGTTGTCGATGAGAGCTCAGGGCCTAATCTGGGAGGTTAACCTAGAGGCTTTTTTCTTTCTAATAGTCTTAGAAACTACTGTACTAAATGAAAAAGAAAAGAATGATTTTTTTTGTAGAGATGAAGTGCATTTATGAAAGATGTATTCAGGCAGCGTATGGTAGCATAAAAACCCCATCAAAGGCAAAGGGTCGCAAATCTAATAAAAACATCCTTCTGCATCAATTTTGATAATTAGCCATAAAGATGAAATGTAAATTGATGAATCTTCTAAAAAAATTTAAAGTTCTATTGAGATCAATCAAAATGTTTAAGAACTCAACTTTTTAGATCTTATCCCTAAAGGGGACGTCGAACTTAGATTATTTTAGGGGACTTTTAATATGATAAATCTTTTAAATTTTAACACCAACTCAGAAAATGATGATATGACATCTATAGAGAGTGTAGTGTCCACTATGGTTTGCCCTCCAAAGAATGTCGATCTGGTGCAACTTCGTGATGGTAAAGTCTTACCCCCTATACTTGCAGCTCGGGATAAAGGTAAATAAGTTGCTTCCAATGATCCAGCTTAAGTTCCTACTCAATAATCTAATCTTCCATCCACTCCACTGGGTCTTGATATCAATGTTCCTAAGGTTTACTACAATGTTCTTGCTTACATCAAGAAGTTGCCATCCATGTTGAGCATTGCCGATGCACTCATCTTATCAAAGGAAGTGAGGGAGTCCTTAATCAAAACATTTATTGACTTAGAAATCTCCCTCACTTAGCTGGATTCAATGTCAAAAGATGAATCCCTCTACTTCAAGGAAATCCCAGGAGTAACCTTTTTGAATGATGACCAACTCCTAGGTACTACTTACTATAATCACCCTCTTTGCATTACTATAAATATACAAAATTTCAAGTTATAAAGAGTCCTTATTGATCTAGCTACATTAATCAATATGATGAATGTAAATACCCTAGATTATCCTAAAGTTGATACCAGCAAGTTCACCACTAATAAGTTAATACTATGCTGGTTCAATAAAAAGGGCAAAAGTGCTCTAGGTTTGACAACCCTTCCATTGAAATTTGGAGAAGTCAAAACTGAAGTAAAATTTCATATTATTGATTTGGATATGTCTTTCAATGCACTTCTTAGTAGGACATAGATCCATAAATATAGGAAGGTTTTATCTACCCTACACCATTATGTCAAGTACCAATGAGGTGTCATTGAATATATAATTAAGGGTGATTTTCATGTTGCAATCCACAGCCCCCTAGTTTGAAATTTTGATGATGACAAATAATATTGTCTAAACTACTATTCATTGAATATCTTTGATTTCTATTATTGTCTATGAGTACTAACATTTCAGGAAGATCACAAGTTACTCAGGACAACAAGAAGACTCAAGACTGAGTAGAGTAGGAGTGTGAGTCTGTAACATTATAACTTTTTCATTTATTTTATTTTCTCTTTTCTTGAGTCTGGCCACAAACTACATGTAAATCTGAGTAACCATGCACACACACAGGGGAGAGGGTTTTAAAAGAAAAAAAAAATTAATCTCTATTGATCGTATTGTACGAATTTATGTCGTATTGTACGATCTGATCTGGTTAGAACGTCTTTCTGTGAATAGGTCATACTGTATGATTCATATTGTACTATACAATGTGTTACTAATCCAAAACCCTAGCCTCCATATTAGTTTTAGTAAGTTTTATTAGCCATTCATACTATACGAAGTGATTCGTACTATAAAATTTTTTTTTAATACTTACTTAAATTAACCCGTGATTAGTAGAATAAATCAAGGATTAATCTTTGATTGGTAATCATATTGTACAAACCCATTCATACTATATGATGAATCGAGACTATTTTTTATCGTCCTGGAGTTCATCCTGGATGATCCCTTGTTAGGCCTAATCGTACTGTACAAAGTTTATCATACCCTATAATGTACAGAGATGAGTTTTGATCATCCCGAACTTCATCCTGAACGATACCTTGAATTTGACTATTCATATTGTATGAAGTAGGTCGTACCCTATGATGTACATAGATGAGTTTTTATCATCTCGGCTATCGTCCTGTACGAACAGAAGAGTTGAGGATCGTATGGTACAAGTTTATATCATACTATACGATTGTACTCAAAAGTTTTTTGAACTATTTGTAAACCTTCATACTAGGATGAAGCTTGTTTATATGAATCATACTGTACGATGTGGAATCGTACTATACGATAGTAACAGCTAATTTGAAATTTTTTAGGGTATTGGAGCCCATTTTAAGTATCGAAAAGTAATATTTTTAATAAGTGACTAAGAGAGAGGAATGTGATTAGAGAGGGAATCCTTGGGAGAGAACTCTTCAGAAGATTTAGGGTTTTAGAGAGGAAGAAGAGGGTGAGTTTGGTTAGGGAGAAGTTGTGTGAGGGAGATCACATAGTTGCTCTGTTCTTACTGCACTTTATTCCTCCTCTAGCCCATGAAAATCTTGTGGGAGGTTCTCTGAGGGGTAGACACTTCTACATCCGTGTTCTCCAAGGTTCTCTGCCTTCTCCAGAAGGGAGAAAAATGAGAAGGTACGCTGCTGTCGCTAGGAGGGTGAGAAAAATGTTTGACACTCCGCCACGCCGAGTTGGTGAAAGTGAGTCTTGTGAGGGCTTCTCCGCCATGTCGAGGGAGAAAAAGGATAACTATAATTTTGTAGTGAAATTCTCGGAGTGGAGGACTCCGGAGAGTGGAAGTAGGTCAAGTGACTGAACCGCTATAAATCTCTGGTGTGATTTTTCCCTTACCATTTTTTACTTTTGCTTGCATTTAATTTTCATTATAACTGCTTGGTGAAATTCTCTGTAGAATCCATTGTTGCTATTTGTGTTCAAGTATTCACTTTTGTATTAGTTAAATTTTTGTCAAAAATTTTAAAACCATGAAAAAAAAAACTTTTAGAACTCTTGTTTATGATTTTTTATTGTAATAAGATTTTTGCAATTCATCCCCCCTCTTGGCGCATCTAGTAATTTCAATTGGTATCAGAGATAGGTTTCAAAAATAGCATTTTAGAAATCCTTGAAAATCAATCATCTCTCAATTTGATAATTGTAATACTACGGAGGGTTATTCAATAACCCGTCCACCTCTTTTTGATAATATCCCGTTTGATTTCTAGAAAATTAGAATCTCTACTTTTTTACAGTCTATTGATTACTGCATGTGAATGTTAGTAAATGTTGGTTATGATACACCTTTTAAACTTGTGAATGGAGTGGAAACTTAATTTCCTTTCAATGAATGGAGCAATGAGAATAGGTAATTAGCTCAATTAAATACAAAGTGTTTAAATTGTTTCTTCTGTGCATTAAAATATGAGGACTATATGAGAATATCTACCTGTGCTACCGGTAAGGAGATTTGGGATAGACTGTGCATCATGTATGAAGGAACTAGTGAAGTTAAACAGTTTAGGCTTAACAATCTATTGCATGATTATGAACTCTTCCGTATGAAACCTAGCGAAATAATTTCCGACATATACACTAGGTTCACCGAAATTGTGAGATCCTTGCATGCATTAGGTAGAGAAATTTCAAATTCTGAAAAGTTAACAAGATTTTTAAATACTTACCTAGTTCCTATGATGCTAAAATTACTACCATCACTGAGTCTAAAGACCTTAACATTTATTCTATTGACAATTTTATTGGGTCACTCATTGCATACGAGCAAGGAGTGAGTTCAAGGCAAAGTGATGCATGTGAAAAGAAAAAGGAGTGAATGATGGCATTAAAAGCAAACAATTCAGAAAGTGAAAGTTCTACAAGGGAGGAAGAAGATGACATAGCCTTGATGACCCGGCAGTTTAAGAACTTTTTCAAAATAAAACAAAGGCATCATCAAAACAACTAGAATAAAGGAAAAAGATTGAGGACTACTAAAGTTTCATCTGACATAATTTGCTTTGAGTGTAGGAAGCCAGGTTACCTTCTATCTGATTGCCCCAACTTAAAGAGCCAACCAGCCAAGGAAAAAGGCGAGGATAAAGCCAAGTACACGAAAGCGAAGATGAAGATACCAAAAGCATTTTAAGCCGACTCTGCCTCAGAATTGTCAGAAGAAAAAGCAGAGGAGAAGGTAACAAATTTGTGCCTAATGGCTGACGAGAAGCTTGATCAATCGGATCAAGACGAGGTATGTCAACTTTCATATGAAGATTTACTGCTTTTTTCTGAAAAAATTCAAGACTCGTATAGGAAGGTGAAAAGGATGCATGCTAGTCTTAATATTGATTTTAGTACTTTACAAACTAAGCATGCTAACATAGTTAAAGAAAATTTTGAATTAGATAGAGATGACATGTCCTTGCTTGATGAGTATGATGTATTAAATAAGAAGCATATTGAATTAACAGGAGTGCATGAATCCTTGAAAACCACTCATGTTGAACTAGAAGAGGCTTTTCACAGACTAGGCGAACTTGCATTAGAAGTAGATCATAGTGATCATTTGTTAAAAATAAAAGTTCATGAATTGACATATCAAAACAACACATTTAAAAAAAAATCAAAGACATAGAAAAACAAAATGCATCACTTGCATTAGCCCAATCTAGAAAACCCCCAGCACTGTATGCATCACAAAACTTTAGGAAGAGGCAACACCACTCACATAAGTTAGTAAACCCATTTCTCGTTGTTAGGTGCTTCTCTTATGGCATGCTAGGCCACATAGCCTGTACATGCATGATTCACCGTAGGACACACCTGGTATGGAGACCTAAATTGCATCCATCACAGCATAATATGCATACATCTTATTCATGTAAGTATAAGGAGGAACTCAAACTCACTTGGTTTCCCAAATATAATCCTTTAATGAAATCATAGGGATGCTCTCACAAAAGACCTAGTGAGAGCATGTGGTACCTGGACTGTGGCAGCTCGCGACATATGACTGAAGATATGAAGAAGTTCATTTTACTAGAGAGCAGGACCGGAGGCAAAGTGACATTGGGAGACAACACTTCTAAGAAAGTGGTAGGCTCATGTATCGTTGGTAATGCTAAGAATTTTTTAATTGAAAATGTTTTATTAGTTGTTGGTTTGAAGCATAACTTACTTAGTATTAGTCAATTATGTGATAAGGGTTTTGACATAAAATTTCTCTTTGACAAATGTCTGATTAATTTGAATAATAAACTTGTTTTAAAAGGGAAACGAATAAACAATGTTTATATGTTAGACCTTGATTGTATTGATAGTTTAAATTCTTTTTCTTAAAAAAATAAATAGATGACTCATGGCTATGACATAGGAGACTATGCCATGCTAGTATAAAAACACTTAGAAACATCACTTAGAAAAACCTAGTTAGAGGCGTACCTAAGTTAGACTTCACTAAGGACCATTTATGTGATGCTAGCCATCTAGGAAAATAAATCAAATCATCCTTTCATTCAATTAAAGATGTGATCAACTCTAGGCCATTAGAAATCCTACATATGGACTTATTTGGACCTGTTAGCACAGCCTAAGAGGGAAAAACTATAGATTTGTGATTGTAGATGACTTCACTAGATTCACTTGGGTAAGATTCCTAGCACATAAGAAATGACTCGCTTAAGGAATTTAAGATATTCTCTACATGGATTCAATGAAAATTAGGATGTGAAATCTCAATAATTCATAGTGATCTATTGCGGATCTATGGTTTATGATTTTGATGATAACAAATATTCTTATTTCTCTATAATTGCCTTTTGTACTAACATTTCAGGTCCACACGATCAGACTGCAATTTGGAACCAGCTCA
Organism: Dendrobium catenatum; assembly: GCF_001605985.2. NCBI lineage: Eukaryota > Viridiplantae > Streptophyta > Magnoliopsida > Asparagales > Orchidaceae > Dendrobium > Dendrobium catenatum. The sequence continues at coordinate 77,937 of NW_021319084.1, forward strand.
AGGTTGGGTAGACTAGGTCTGAGTCAGTTTGTACACTTTTTCCTTTTTTGAATCTGTTGTATTTGGTTTGGCACCTAATGATTTATAACTTGGAAGATTTTTTGTTGTTCCCTAAAGATTTCTATTTTTGGTAACATCATCCGGGACGATCTGTCCAAAAATAAAAACCTTAATTAGGGCATCCTCATTAAGGCAGACATCATAAGCTGATCAGCTTGGACGATACTTGTATCAGCCAGGATGATAAGCTCAATTCAGAAAGAATCAGCCGCCATGATCAGATTAGGTATTCATTATTTTAGGAAATTGGCCAGGATGATGTACACATCGTCTAGGAAGATATAACTCAATTATGCCTAAATTGATCTGGTATCTTTGGAAAGCATTAATGGATGGTTGATACGATCACATCGTCCGGGATGATCGTAGGATCGGCCAGGACGATGTCCTAGATGATTTACATCGGCCAGCATTGATTCCGGGTGATGATCAGGATGATTGAAATCCCTTTTAAACTAATCGGCCGGGACAATCGTGATATCGGCCAGGCTGATGTAACCAATTATATTCTGATTGTCCCAAATCGTCTCGAGCTAATGAGCTAAATTTGTACTCATCGTACATGACGATATGTCTATCATCCTAGACGATAATGTCGGCAACTTTCATTAATGAGCTCTTTTTAAGATCTTCTATTTAAGATATGACATGACACTTGGTAAGTGTCTTTGGCAACCATTGTAGCTTCATTCTTTTTGGGGAAAACTTGAAGAGAGAGCTTGAAAGGGAGTGAGAAATGGGTGAAGTCTGAGAGAGGGAGAAGATCCTGTGAGGGGGGCTCAAGGGAGTGTAGATGGGGATTCCACACGGTTGCTCTGGCAGGCTTGCACCTTAATACCGTCGGATTCAAGGCTTGTCTAGAGGGAATTTCACCAAATAAGAAGATCTCTTTGGTGTCATAGGACCCGGCGACTCCGCCGCACCAGGGAAGGTGGAAGTGATTTTGTAAGGGCTTCTCTGCCTAGCTGTTAGTGCAATACTTTGAGGGTGCCTCCAAGGAGTGGACGTAGGTCAAGGTTTGATCGAACAATTATAAATCTGGTGTGTTCTTTCCTTTATTACTTCCGCATTTGATTTTTGCATCGTTGATTTCTTTGTGGTGATTTTCATTTGAGTTTTATCTTTGGTTTTAAAGTTATCCAATTCACCTCTCTGTTTGTTAGCCTTGGGCCAGTTCATAAGGGCTTAACATCCCTAACAAACTTTCAAGTGGTATCAGAGCACTTTCTAGTGTCATCTGAGCACTTTCAAGTGGTATCAGAGCCGTTTTCAAAAAGCTTTTGAATTTTGATCCATGGCTAATTTTTCAAATCATAATATTGCGGAAGGTTATTCAATCACTAGACCACCTTTATTTGAAAATATTACTTTTGATTTTTGGAAAATTTACATGACTACTTTCTTGTAATCGATTGATTTTTGCATGTGGCATATGATTTTAACTAGTTATTCATCTCCATCACGTATTGTTAATGGAGTTAAAACTAATATTCATTTTAATCAATGGTATAGGGAATAACAAGTAAATGTTCAATTGAATGTAAAATCTTTAAATTGCTTTTTCTATGCTTTAAATTTTGAAGATTTTATGTTAGTATCCACGTGCACTACTGGTAAGGAAGTTTGGGATAAACTACACACCATATATGAAGGCACTAGTGAAATCAATCAATCCAAGTTGAATATGTTAATGCATGATTTTGAACTGTTTTCTATGAAACATTTTGAAACGATCTTAGACATGTATACCAGGTTCATTCAAATTGTAACATCATTGCATGCCTTAGGAAAAGAATTTTTAAATTTTAAAAAAGTTAACAAAATTCTTAGCTGTTTACTTGAAAAATTTGAAGCCAAAGTTGTTTCTACTTGTGAATCAAAAGATTTAAATGATTATTTTATTGATAATTTGATTGGCTCACACATTGCCTACTAGCAAAGTTTGGGTCAAAGACTTTTGGATGCAGGTGAAATGATTGTTCTAAAAGCTGAAGATATAGAAATAGATAGCTTAGTTGATGATGAATGCAATGACTTGTCAAGCAAATCACAAAGCTCAACAAAGGATAAGCAAAAGTGGAAAAAAGGTAAAAATGGTAAGGATGTTCATATTCCTTCTGACGTTATTTGCTTTCGATGTAGGAAGCCTGGACATATGAAAAATCAGTGCCCTAATTTAAAAAGACTTCCTACGAAAGAAAGGGCAAGGCGAAGCAAAATTTAAACTGGGGAAATAATGAAAGGCAAAAAATCTCATGGGCAGATCTGGTTTCTGAAGCATCGGACCAGGAGAGAGATAATGGTTAAAAGCCTTTTGTGTTTTTGTGTTGTATATTTATTTTTATGTTTTTCATTTTTATTTTGTGTTTTTGTTTGGTTTATTTTTTGAAATTTTTATTTTAGTGAAAGTTTTTCTCTGATCAACACACACATTCACTTTTCTAAAAATGAAAAATCTACTTCCTGTTTTTCTTAAAATCTTTGGTAAGTTGTGTTTGACTTCTATAAAACAATCAAAAGGAAGGAAACTCATATTTTTTACTCTCAATCTTTATTTCCTAAAAGAGGTTATTCTAATTTTGATTTAAAATCTTTTTCATATTTTAACTTAGTCATTGAAACTAAAATTTTTTATCTCCCTACATTTTATTTATCGCATAGAGATCTTATGCAAGTTGTTGAATCTAACTCATAATTTTCTTAATCAAGAATTTGCTTTATCAATAGGATGGGTTTAGTTTTATTTTTAAGATTTCAGAAAGGTAGCATATTAAAAAAAAATTGGCCAATGATGCCAAAAATAAAAGATGCGCAAAGACGCCAAATTGAACAATATACACAAAGTGTATCAAAAATCAAAAGATGCGCAAAGAGTGCCATTCAAATTGACAAGAGGCATAAAATGAGCCCACAAATTTAATGCTTACCATTCTTGTACTTCTTAAAAGCTTAAGAAAACCCTTGATACTTTCGATACTTGATTTTGAAAAACATGATTCCTGATTCAATAATTCGTGCATTAATCTTCTATTAGATATATTTTATGAAAGGAGTTTCAAAAAATTAGTGTTTTGTTTTCTAATTTATTCCTTGATTTAGATATTGAATTAAAAAGTTTTTAAGCCTTTTTGAAGAACTTGAGTTTGGATTATCAAATTCTAAATTTCTAACCTTTTCTGAGCTATGTGTTGTCAATCCAATTCTATTAAGTTTTTGATTAAAACCAAGAGGTAACTTTCTCATTTTAAGAATATTTATTTTTTTCACTAGATCAGGGAACATTTTTGTCTTTTATTCATTTTGGTTTTTGTTTGTGCCTCCTCTCTTTTTGATAATGTCAAAAGGGGAGAACGTATTATTGAATTTTTATACTGTTATTGTATTTATTTTTGTACTGTTATCGTATTTATATCTTAAAAAAAATAAAAATAACAAAAATATTTTTATCTCCCCTATTTTTTAAAAGTGTTATTCTAGTGCGGGGGATATTAGGAAGAGTATTTACTTTTTTGAAAATTCAAATTGAAATGTTTTGCCATCATAAAAAAGAGGGAGATTATTGCGGATCTATGGTTTATGATTTTGATGATAGCAAACATTCTTATTTCTCTACGATTACCTTTTCTACTGACATTGCTGGTCCACACGATTAGACTACAATTTGGAACTAGCTCAAGATTATGTATACTAGGTCTGATTCAGTTTGTACACTTTTTCCTTTCTTCAATCTGTTGTATTTGGTTTGGCACCTGATAATTTGTAACTTAGAAGATTTTCTCTTATTCCCTAAAGATTTCTATTTTTGGTAACATCGTACGGGATGATATTTATATCGTCCTGGACAATTTGTCCAAAAATAGAAACCCTAATTATGGCATCCTCATTAGCTGATCGGCCTGGACGATACTTGTATCGGCCAGGTTGATAAGCTCAATTCAGAAAGAATCAGCCGCCATGATCAGATTAGGTATTCATTATTTTAGGAAATCAGCAAGAACGATATACACATCGTCCAGGATGATATAACTCAATTATGCCTAAATTGATCTGGTATCTTTGGAAAGCATTAATGGCTGATTGATACGATCATATGATCCGAGATGATCGTAGGATTGGCAAGGACGATATCCTAAATGATTTACATCGGCCAACATTAATTCCAGGCGATGATCAGGATGATTGAAATCGGTTTTAAACTAATTGGCTGGGACGATCGTGATATCGGTCAGGCCGATGTAACCAATTTTCTTCTGATCATCCCAAATCATCTCGGGCTGATGAGCTGAATTTGTATTGATCGTACAGGATGATATGCCTATCGTCCAGGATGATAATGTCGGAAACTTACATTAATGAGCTCTTTTTGAGATCTTCTATTTAAACTATGACATGACATTTGGTAAGTGTCTTTGGCAGCCATTATAGCTTCGTTCTTTTGGGGGAAACTTGAAGAGAGAGCTTGAAAGGGAGTGAGGAATGGGTGAAGTTTGAGAGAGGGAGAAGATCCTGTGAAGGGGGGCTCAAGGGAGTGTGGAGGGGGATTCCACACGGTTGCTTCGGCAGGCTTGCACCATAATACCGTTGAATTCAAGGCTTGACTCAAGGGAAGTTCACCAAAGAAGAAGATCTCTTTGGTGTCAAAGGACCCGGCGACTCCGCCGCACCGGGGAAGGTGGAAGTGATTTTGTAAGGGCTTCTCTGCCTAGCTGTGGGGGCTAAAGGAGAGACACTTAGTTAGTGCAATACTTGGAGGGTGCCTCCAAAGAGTGGACGTAGGTCAAGGTTTGACCGAACCACTATAAATCTGGTGTGTTCTTTCCTATATTACTTTCGCATTTAATTTTTGCATCGTTGATTTCTTTGTGGTGATTTATGATTGAGTTTTATCTTTGGTTTTAAAGTTATCCAATTCACCTCTCACTTTGTTAGCCTTGGGCCAGTTCATAAGGGCTTAACATCCCTAACAAACTTTCAAGTGGTATCACAGCACTTTTTAGTGTCATCTAAGCACTTTCATGATCATGGTGGAGAGTTTCAAAATGAAAGATTTGAATCATTTTACCAAGAGATAAGAATAGAGCATAATTTCTCAGCCCCTAGAACACTCCAGAAAAATGGTATAGCATAAAGGAAGAATAGAACCATGGTAGAAGCCGCTAGTGCAATGTTTGCGGGGTACACCCTTCCTAGATATTTTTGGGCAGAAGCGGTTAACACAGTGTGCTATATTTTAAATAGGGTGAACATTTGGTCAAAATTGAATAAAATTTCTTATGAACTTCATAAGGGTCAGACACTGAATCTCTCACAATTATATGTTTATTGTTGTAAGTGCTTCATCTTGAATAATGGTAAACTTCCCTTAGGAAAATTTGATCGCAAGTCTGATAAGGGTGTATTCTTAGGTTATTCATCTGTAGGTAAGGCCTATAGAATCTTTAATAAGAGAACTTTAGTAGTAGAAGAGTTCACCCATATAGTGTTTAATGAATCAGATAAGCCCTTTGAATCTAAAATTGAGGAAAATGAAATAGAAGCAATTCAAGGAGTAGAAACTATGACCATAGGACAAAGGGTAGAACCTCAAGAAGATTTACCTAAGGAATGGAGATACTCTTCAAGTCATCCTAAAGAGTTAATTTTAGGAGACCCGTTAGAAGGTGTAAGAATAAGACATGGACTTAGGAAGGAGGTTAGTCACTTAGCATTCATCTCTATGATAGAACCCACCAGTATAAATCAAGCCTTAGGAGATGAATTATGGATTCTAGCAATATAAGAAGAACTGAACCAATTCACTAGGAATGATATTTTGAAATTTGTCAAGAGACCTAAAGAACATAGTGCAGTTGGAATAAAATGGGTCTTTAAAAATAAGGTGAATGATTCAGGAACAATAAAAAGAAATAAAGTCATACTAGTAGCTAAGGGGTACAACTAAATTGAGGGAATAGACTTTGAAGAAACCTTAGCCCGAGTTGCTAGACTAAAGGCCATAAGAGTGCTATTAGCTTTTGCTTGCTTCAAGAACTTTAAACTATATCAAATGGATGTAAAGAGTGCTTTTTTGAATGGGGTAATTAAGGAGGATGTCTATGTAAAGCAACCCCCCAGATTTAAGAGCTAACAATTTCCAAACTATATATTCAAATTAAAAAAGGCACTTTATAGATTAAAGCAAGCACCTTGAGCCTGGTATGAAAGACTTAGCTCATTCTTATTGGATAGAGGATTTGTAAAGGGTAGTGTGGATACTACACTCTTTTTACAAAAAGTTAAAGAAGAAATTCTCATTGTTCAAATTTATGTGGATGACATTTTATTTGGATCTTCAGGCAAAATTTTATGTGTGAATTCTCAAAAATAATGAGTAATGAGTTTGAAATGAGCATGATGGGAGAGCTTAATTATTTTCTTTGCTTTAGTGTGAAATAAATTGATAATGGAACTTTCCCTAGCTAAACAAAATATATTAAGGATGTTATGAAAAAATATAAAATGGATAGCGCTAAGCCCATGAACACTACAATGAGCTCCATGATTCAAGTGGACAAAGACCCGCATGGAAAATCAGTAGACCAGAAAAAATATAGAGGAATGATTGGATCTCTCGTCTACCTGACTGCCAGTAGACCGGACATAATCTTTAGTGTGGGCTGCTATGCCTATTTCAAGCTGATCCTAAAGAGTCTCAACTAACTGCGATCAAGAGAATTCTTAGATATCTACTAGGCCCCCCGAACTTAGGAATTTGGTATCCTAGGAACAACACTTCCTTTGAAATCTTAGGGTACTCAGATTCTGATTTTGCTGGATGTAGGATAAATAGAAAAAGTACCTCTGATACCTGCCAGTTCATAAGACAATTGCTAGTTTCTTGGTCCAGTAGGAAGCAAAATTCGGTAGCCCTCTCCATAGCCGAGGTAGAGTATATTGTAGTAGGAAGCTCTGTTGCATAAGTACTATGGTTAAAACAATAAATTCTTGATCTTGGATTACCAATAAGAACCATCTCAATCATGTACAACAACACAAGTGCAATATGCATCTCTAAAAATCCAATTCAACACTCTCAAACAAAACATATAGACATTAGACACCATTTCATAAGATATCATGTGGCTAAAGGAGATATAGAATTACATCACATCCTACAGGAGATCAATTGGCAGATATATTCATGAAACCACTAGCTTTCGACACTTTTAGCACTTTGAGGATGAGACTAGTTGTCATATAAATTAATGCATAAAATAAAAAAAATAACAAAAAAAAAAAAAGCAAAAAAAAATCTTTTGCTTCTAAGGCTGTTCTTGATCATCACACACTCACTACACAAAATCTCAACAATTGACACTTTCTTTATCGTACTTTATAATCCACTATTGTACTGTACGATATATCTATATCTACACAAATCATAACCCAGTTACAAAATTCGCCTCTATTGATCGTACTGTACTATCCCCTTCGTATTATACGATATAGGTTGAAGTCATTCAATTCGTTTGGTACAACATAATTGATCATCATACAATACGATATCTCTTATTCCTACTATACGATCCACATCAGTAAAATGGATGAGGATGACTTAAAGGTGGCTGGTATTATATAATTACATTTCATACTGTTCGATCAACAGGTTCGTACCGTATGAAACTTTTCGTCAAGAGTCGTACCGATGACCCTCAGAATAATTGAAATTCTTCGGATTATACTGTATGATACCCATCATCCTGTACAATTTGATTGCCTTTTCTGTACCTATTCGTTCAGACATCATAATTTCACCATCGTATTGTACGATGTCTAAACAATTCTATAAATTGGCTTCATTAGCAGATTATTTCACTCACACTCACTTAATCTACTTGCTTTCAAAAAATGCTGAGTTCTAGAAAATGGGGTTATCTAGTAGTCGGAAGCTCATCTTTCTCTCGCCGTCACTATGATCATTTCCTAAATACTGAAAATAAATATTATTACCACAAGTTCAAGGCTTGTAAGATTACACCATCCCCGATGCTCAACCAGGCTATTTTAAATTTCGAGGTAATGAACCTCTTCACTTCCACCACTTTACAATTTCTCCTTACCCTGGCTTTCCCCACAACTCAGAACTCTTATTTGAATTTCTATCCAACCTTACCTACACCATCAATAATATGACATTCCACTCTTTTGTTTGCCGCCAACACATAGAAATCACTAAGGCTAACATCGCCCAATACATTGGGCTGTCCACTAAAGGGCCTAGGGCTCATTCCTTTCTCACAAATGAATTCGATTTGAGTGATGTCAATCATGTCCTTAGGAATGTAGCCTTCTATCAACTCCATCCCTTATTCAATCCTTAAACCAAAATGCTCGAATTATTTAGCACGTCCTTCGCACTTTGATCATACCTAAAGAAGGCAACCGAATCCGCATGACCCCCAACATATCAGTCGCTACATACCTTATAATATCAAACACAAATTTTAATGAAACAGATTTATTTATTGACTATATTCAAAATATGACTTTAGTTTTCCTCCCTACTACCTGCAGGAAACAAAATCTAGCCCTTGGTCACCTTATAGGATACATCCTTCAAAATAAATACCAATTAACCTATCTCAGTGAACCCGATAATTTACCAATCTTCCATACGGATGCATCTTTCCGTATTCTCCTTCATCGGGGGCAAGAGCCTAAAGAACCTAACTTTTTTGATGAAGAAGGAGAAGTTGCCCCAGCAGCAGCTCCTGCTCGACCACGACGGTATGCAGCACCACGAGCACCTCCACCAGCCTAACCTTATGATGATTTGGCCAAATGCTTTGACCAACTTCAGAGTCTTCTTGACATACACATACAAGAATAACATCAGCAACATGAGGAAGACATGCGATGGTTTGGGGAATGCTTCACTTCGATTGATCACCACTTTGACACAATCTTTCAATATTTCCAACCACACCCACCTCCACCTCCAAAGTGATCAAGATCCTCCTTTTTGAAGTGTATCTATTTTGTACTTTCTTTCTTAATGTTGTATGTGTCTCCTCTTTTTGGTGATGTCAAAAGGGGGAGAAGTCTTTTTATAGTCAGTTCAGTCTATTGTAGTTTGTTATCTTGCTATTATAGTTTGCTTATGCTTCTATTTCCTTATGTTTCAATGAAATGCATTTTTTTTTTTCTTATCTATTTTATTTTATTTTTAATTGATAAAAAAATTAAAAAAATATGCCATGCAAATTTGCTTATAACAAACATTATTTGACATCATCAAAAAGGGGGAGATTGTTGCAATCCATGACCCCTAATTTGAGATTTTGATGATGAAAAATAATATTGTTTGAACTACAATTCATTAAATATCTTTGATTTTTATTATTTTCTATGAGTACTAACATTTTAGGAAGATCTCAAGTTACTCAGGATAACAAGAAGACTCAAAATTGAGTAGAGTAGAAGTGTGAGCCTGTAACATTGTAACTTTTTTATTTGTTTTATTTTCTCTTTTCTGAGTCTTGCCATAAACTGCATGTAAATCTGAGCAATCATGCACATACATAGGGGGAGAGAGTTTTAAAAGAAAAATATAGATTTTTTCTGTTGATCGTACTGTATGAATTTATATTGTACTATACGATCTGATCTGGTTAGAACATCTTTCTGTGAACAGGTTGTACTATACGATTCGTATCATACTGTACTATGTGTTACTAATCCAAATCCCTAGCCGCCATATTAGTTTAAATAAGTTTTATCAGTCACTCATAATGTACGAAGCGATTCATACTATACAATTAATTTTGAATACTTAATTAACCAGTAATTAGTGGAATAAATTAAGGATTAAATTATAATTGGTAATTATATTGTATGAACCTATTCGTACTATATGATGAACAGAGATTATTTTTTATCTTCCTGGAGTTCATCTTAGACGATTCCTTGATTTTTACCTAATCGTACTATACGTAGTTTATCATACCTTATGATGTACAGAGATGAGTTTTGATCATCCCGAACTTGTCCTGGATGATACCTTGAATTTGACTATTCGTACTGTATGAAGTAGGTCGTACCCTACGATGTACATAGATGAGTTTTGATTGTCCTGGCTATGGTCCTGTACGAACAGAAGAGTTGAGGATCGTACGGTATGAGTTTATATTGTACTGTATAATTGTATTTAGAAGTTTTTTGAGATATTCATAAACCTTCGTACCAGGAAGAAGCTCATTTATATGAATCATACTATACGATGCGGAATTGTACCATACGATAGTAGCGGCTAATTTGAAATTTTATTAGGGTTTTTAGAGCCCATTTTAATTATCAAAAAGTAATGTTTTTAATGTGTGACTAAGAGAGAGGAATGTGAGTTGAGAGGGAATCCTTGGGAGAAAGCTCTTGAGAAGATTTAGGGTTTGAGAGAGGAAGAAGATGGTGAGCTTGGTGAGAGAGAAGCAGTGTGAGGGAGATCACACGGTTGCTCTATTCTTGCTGCACTTTATTCAACCTATGGCCCGTGAAGATCTCATGCGAGGCTCTTTGAGGGGGAGACTCTTCTATGTCCGTGTTCTCTAAGGTTCTCTGCCTTCTCCAAGAGGGAGAAAAATGAGAAGGTACACTGCCATCTCCAAGAGGGTGAGAAAAGCGTTTGGCACTCTACCATGCCGGGTTGGTGAAAGTGAGTCTTATGAGGGCTTCTCCACTATGCTGATGGGGAAAAAGGAGAACTATAATTTTGTAGTGAAATTCCCAGAGTGGAGGACTCCGGGGAGTGGAGGTAGGTCAAGTGACCGAACGATTATAAATCTCTAGTGGGATATTTCCCTTACCGCTTTTTACTTTTGCTTGCATTTGATTTTCATTATAACTGCTTGGTGAAATTCTCTGTGGAATCCATTATTACTATTTGTGTTCAAGTATTTGCTTTTACATTAGTTAAATTTTTGTCAAAAAATTTAAAAACATAAAAAACTTTTGGAACTTCTGTTTAGGATTTTTTATTGAAACAAGATTTTTGCAATTCACCCCCCCCCCCCCCCATAAAAAACTTTTGGAACTTCTGTTTAGGATTTTTTATTGAAACAAGATTTTTGCAATTCACCCCCCCCCCCCTCTTGGCGCATCTAGTAATTTCATTTCAAAAATTCTTAATTCAAGAGATTGGGATCTAAGAGGATGTCACATATTTCATACCAAATGGGTCCTCTTCCCATTCTAAAGTTGAGATAAAAAATGAAGATTATGATAGGATAGGAGCTTAAGCATAAGTACTTTGAAGACTCCTACTACTTAATTTATGATTAGTTTTCACTCCTACTACTTAATTTATGATTAGTTGGGAGTCTACAAAGATTTTTACCCGTATAACTTTCATCTAAATGGACAACTCTAGTCCCAAAATTAGATATCCATATTCAGCTTTGTTATTAGAACAAGGTTCTAAAAGACTATAGGTGTATCTTAGGGTGTGGCCTTCAGGGGATATAAAAATAAGTCCCAAACCTATCCTAACTGTAGGAGTTTCATTTGGATGTAAAGCTTTAACAGATTATGCACTGTCAAAATAGAACTCCCAAGTAGGGGACTCCTATTCATCCACACTCATGATTAGTTCATCAGGTAAGTTATCATTGAGTGGGGAATCCTCGGGGATCGGGTGAGGAATAAGAAAAATTGTTAGAACATGTCCTTTGACAGGCCATTGAGGGACAAAAGTAATTTCTTTTGCTTTTTTAGTCGTCATAGGTGAAAGGAATTTCCTTGAATATAAGTGAACTTTCTATATTGAGTCATCCTCAAAAGGAGATTCACTTGGCTTAGTAGTGGTGGCTTGTGTTGTCTTTAAAGAGAGTAACTAGAGTGGGTTCTCGAATTCATCTTCCGAATCTATACAATAACCACCCTCTAGAATATTAAATATGGGTTATTCATCACACTCAGACTCATTATCACAAACATAATCATTAACACTGTAAGAAATATGTAATACATAAAAAGAATTAGTGCTAGAAGGAGTGTAAGTAGAAGGAACACAAGACTAGAAGTAGCCAAAATAATCTTCTTCGAATATTTCAATATCAGTCAAAGGGAGAACAAAATACTTTATTGTAAGTGTTGGAAGGGATCCCATCTTCCCCTCTAAAGTTACAATAATCTTTTATCTTTTATACATTTTCTTATTACATAGAGAAGAAGAAGAAATGTGCTCTATAGACACTACAATAGAAGTAGAAGAAGAAAAAGGAACTTATGAATTAACTAAGCCTACAACTATCAAATTTGCCTATGAAGGCCACCTCTCAACTACCTATAAACTCTAAACTACTTTCTTGATCATCTACTTTCTCTTTCAAGAGAGTGCTAGCTGCCACTCTCTGTCAAAACCATGAGGTGATCTGTTACTATTACTTTGACTATCACTACGGTTGGAACCCAAAATCATCTGAAGAATTTGAGTAGTCTTACCTTGAGTCTACACCAAGTTACTATCTTAAAGGTGTATCTTTCCACTGGTCATCAGCCTCTCAACTCTATCTTTGAATACATAGCAGTCTTATATAACATGCCTAATATATTTATGGAAGGGACAATGGAGTGGGTGATTTGTTTGCCCCTCTTCCTCCACTCTACTATTCATCGGGAATGTTACAATGTTCTTCTTTATAAAGAATTTGAATAAGTTCTTTACACTTTACCTTTTAAAGGGGTGCTCCTTACTAAGCCTATCTTTTATATACTGCTTACTCTCTAGAGTCCTAGGGAATCTCTAGGCTATGCTCCTAACTGATCGGGTTTGTACGAATGCTACTATAGGGGTACAAAATTGACAATGGGCTTCTCGCCCTTATCTGGTAGTCTATAGGTACTATGTACCTCCTCTTTCCTAAGAGGAGGTGCCCCTGATGACTCCTGACATTGAGATTTATGTGAAGGTTAACTCTCAACCTTTTGAGGGACTACATCAGGTATTATCTTATAAACTGATCATATTTGTCAATAATGTTTGGAAGGTTCTAATACTAAAACCCTTCAAGTAGGGTGTTATAAGGCCATCTATATTTTTTAATAGAATTTCTACTGCATGTTGCTCCTATAATTATGGCTCACACTACAAATTGGGGTTTCTACATTTGATTATGTAATATGGTAGAGTCTTATGGGGATGTTGTGTAGCCACAACTAACTCTCCAACTATAACCCTATGCGCAACACAGTCAAACCTCTGAATAAATAGTTGATTAAGCTCAGCAAAAGTGTGTACTGAATCATTGGGGAGGTCTGCGTACCATACAAAGGCCACCCCAACTAAACTATTGATGAAAAGTTTCAATATCAGGGCATCGTTCCCTCTTTTGTTGAAATATATGTCCTGGTACAGAGCCATATGCTACCTCAAGTTCTCAAACCCATCAAACACTCTAAATTATAGAGGAACAAAACTAGGGGGTAGGACTCCCACTCATAGTTAACTAGGTAAGGCCTTCCCCTACTAACTAGCTCCCCAAACTTCCTAGAGAAAATGACCTGCTCGACCTTATGTACTATCAGGTCCTGAATCTAATCGGTTAACAACTAAGCTGACTGACTCTGAAGTAGGTAGTAAAAGTAACTATTGTAGGTGGTCCAAGGATTGCTCTCTTGACCCTATCCACTCCTACAGGGTTTGGTGCTACTAGTGGTATTTCTTGCTCAACCCTAGACATAGTAGGAGTATCTACGCCCATCACTTAGGGCATCGCCTCTATGGTTATCAACTGAGAAGTCATTGCTGACATGGATTTTTCCATCTCTTCCATTTGAGTCTATAGGTATAGAACCATGGCCTCTGTATCGACAGACCTGAGAGATTCACCCACCTCGGGCTTTCCCTACTCATCATCATCCTTCAACTATGTCTACTCATCTGAGAGGCCTCATCTAGTAATCACACATACTCTGTGCACTGGTACCTCTCCATCTAACTCCTCCTTGAGTGTGTCCTCCTCAAATAGGTTCTGACTTAAAGCATTTAAATACAAACCCATAGGTGAAGAGACCCTATGGGGGCTAGGAATTAGAACTACCTCTACTCAGCTTGCTGAACCATCGAAAGGAATAATATAATCTATATTTTCCACTTTGTCACAAATCATCGGGACTATCTCTGACCTAAAGGCAACCACTATATCCATATACTCAACTTCCTCAACCAACCGTGTTATCTTAATATGAGAGTCAGCATGTCATCACCTCTAAACCTACTTATTATGGTGGGATCTAATAAAGGAAACTGACTACTGAGGAGCTATAACCACTAAAATGATTTGAGGTCTAGTAGGCTCAAATTTTTTGTCTCTATCAATAATTAAGTGGGTGTCATCTAATAATAGGAGCAATTATTTGTGATCGAACTGATATAACTAAACTAACAAGCTGCATGGTGGCTATCCTCTCTGATACTAGTATCTCTACCTCAAAGTCTACCTTTGTAATAGAATATAGGCCTGAGAAATCTGATGGAATAATTTCTCCCAACTGATAGGCCCTTGACTTCATGCTAGGTAGATGATGCTCTAAATCCTCTAGGCGAGGGCTCGAGCAGCATCATCCATGGGGACCCGAGTTTAGGGTAAAGTAATGGTAATAGGAGGGTCCTCCATAATGTGAGTGAAATCCTCCTCATCACTACTGTGTGTTAGAGGAGAGAAGCATCCTCCCTATACTGCTTCTATCTCATGTGATACTATAACCTCCAGGGTTAGTGTAATTGGATGTGGGCATGGTTCTCGTTATAATGGAACCACACTCCTCTAGATCTGCTCCTGCTCAGCCACTACCTCAACCATTCACTACCTGTCTACCTCAAATGCATCTAACTAAAGTCTTTAATTTATATTCCTCTAGGCCCTTCTCCTAACGTTAGAGGTAAAGGAAGAAGCTATGTCTAAACCCATAGCCTGAGGGATTATGGGAATAGGAGCTATAGGAAGTACTGGGGTCTTCCTAGTGATTTTCGGGTGAGAGAGCCGAGAAAAAACAAAAACCTAATGTGAAGAAGGAGAAAGGGGCTCAGTCAAGGTACCCCTCTTCCTAGAGCAAGAGGAAGGAGGATGAACCAAAATACAAGCTGCCTTTATTGGAATAACAGGAGTAATAATTGGCTGCCAGTGCTAAGGTGCTAAGGCATCCTGAATAATTAGTTTTAGTAGGTGCTAGTCACCTAACCACTAGATGAGAGGATCAAACTGGGAGTGATCTTGGCACTGGCTGTCTAACCACCGGGTGCACTGGCTATACACAAATGGGAGTGGACGAGTAGGTGCTAGGCTGTCCACCAAGCAACTGGACATTTGAAGGGGTATATGGTTATACATCCTCTCCTCTAGGGAGGAGAAAAGGTGATAAACTCAATGGGGGTTAGCCTGCAAAGAGTGACGAAGGCCGAGTCTATGAAGGAACTAAAAGTGATTCCTCTAGTAAAGGGACTAGCTAGAAGGGACTTAGGGAGAGTCACCCATGTGTCTGAACTAAAGCAAAATGTAATAGAAAGTGTAAAGGAAGCCATGACACTATCTTCCAACAAAAGAATAAAATAAATTTAAAAAAATAGTAAGATATAATACTATGAGAGAAGAAAAGAATTTATAAGGGACGAAATATCCTAGAAGGCCAGAAAGAGAGGAATCAAACTAGGGAGAATCCTAGCTAATGAGAAGGAAACCTAACTAAGGAAGACCATAGCTAAGAGTGGGATGGAGATAATCTAAGGAGTACTAATCTTAGAGTACACATAAGAAAGATAATATAAAATTCAAAGATGGAGAGAGAAACCTATCCCATCGTAGTCGCCAAAAACCTCCAAACCTCTAAAAAGGTATCGCTCAGTGGGGATAAAATTCAAAGGGTATATGACTGCACCATCCTGAGGGAAAAGAAAATAGTAAGCCTTCGTGATCTTTAGAAGCAGGAAAATATAAGGGTAGATTAGATCATACATATAATTAACCATTGAAGATAGTAGTTCTCACCCATACACCTTAATGGATAATAATATTTAAGACCTAATCAAAATAATGAGGCTTCCCGCACCAAATACATCAACTCGAGTGGGGTTTATTTGATGGTGGAGTTCAATTTTTCATGGGTCCAAGCCCTTGTGATTAATTACATCTCAAGCTAGGGCTTAAGAGGACTCTCAATTAAGCATCCTATATTACCCTCTCAAATGAGATTGGAACATAGAGAGGAGACTAAAAAGTTCCTACTCAAAGGGAAAGAAATGTTTCAATTTGGCTTAGATCAACATCCAGAGGGACTAAGGTAATGAAAAGAAACTATAGGAAAAGAAATAATCAATACATGCAAAGTAGATAAGAGAGAAGGATGGAGGTGGCGTCATCCATGTGACGCAGATAGGCAGGATTTATAACCACTGAAGAAAAGGGGACTTACTTACCAATGAGGTATACTACAAGACACCGAATATAGTAGCTTTCAACCCTAAATCTAAAGTGGATTATTATTATACACACAACACTAATACTCATGTCCTAACTAATATATTATGGACTTATATCCTTCCTAAAAAGGAAAGCCAACTAATCTCCTAAGCGTATAAAATTCATGTTATCCGGTCTTTATGAAAGATGGGTGGATAGCTCAATTATTAGAAGTTAAGATTAACATCAAGAGAGTTTCCTAGGTGGCCTTGGACTTATATACGGTATAATGCTTCTAGAACTAATGCAATTAAAATTTTGATTTAATTAATTTCTAATATAATGCATACTAGTTGAAAGTCTCCAAATTACATATGCTTTAAATTTTAAAAATGCTTATAAAATAGTTTTTTAGAAAGAATAAACTTTTCCAGATCCAGCACCTCATCCTCATAGGTTGGATTATCTGGACTCTACCCGCATGAAGGTAAGTGTCTTAAAGTAAGAAGGAAGTAAAATGCTATAAAATGCATGTGACCTCAAAAAATTTTGGCTATTCCCTATGTTATTAGATTACTATACTATTTAAATCCTAAAATATTAAATTTTAACTATAGGTAGAAAAGATTTTATTCCTAAAGAGCCTAGTAAGATTAGGCGCACACACATACAGGAAAAAAATCTAGAAAAAGCAGGTAATTTCTACGACACAAATAAAGTAAACACATTAATATAAATAAAACCACAAGAGAAAAAAAAATTCCATGATAAGTGACATTAAAGTACAAATCAGAGTCTTTAAAAAAGTAACAGTGACCAAGCCCCATCGATAATAAGCTAGATTATAATCCTATTGAATGACGCAAGTCTTAAAAATAATGCATTTTGTCTTTAACTTCGTCTTCAAGTTCTTCTTCGGATTGTCTTCTTTCAATATTCATAGGGTTCGTCTATCAAAAGGGTACCCAAATGAAAAAGAAATTCCCTGCGAAGGGCTTTTCTTTTTCACTTTGGATCCTTGATATTTGAAATGCCTAACTTTTAACAACTTTCATAACTTAATGCATCAAATTATAAATTGCATTAAATTATTAAAAAGAAAATCTAGAGTCTCCTGCAAGGTTATCCTAAGCAATTAAATAGAAAATCCCAAGCAGTTATATATGAAATAAAAAGAGTACTCATTGCCAGTCTCACTTGGCTATACTCTTATTTATTTTTGGGGGCTAAGCATCTGAAGCACATGTTGCAAGAAATTATATTATATATTTATTATGATTTTATTCCCCTTTATTAGTGTTGTATGAGCATGGCCATCTACAAACACATCATCAGTATCAAGATCACCCCTAATCTATGGGTAATCTATCGAACACATCATATCATAAAGAGAGTATATAATAAAAGAAATATCAAAATAATCACAACAAGTCAAAGTAACCAGCACACGTGCAATTTTTAAGAGCATCATATTACAAAAATAGAGAAGTATAGCACTAGCCAACCCTATATCTATAAATGGTGCCCTAGCAAAAAATTATATGTGTGTGCAGTAGGCTGTGTGGCTTTGGATGGGTCCTATGTTAGGCAATTAGTTCAAGTTGCTTGTGATCCAATTGGTTGAAGGGAAAAAAGGGAAGTATTGATTATAGTTCAAATATTAATATCTTGGGGTCAATTTTAATTCATTTATTTTATTGATCAATTTTAATGCTTTGGGTTGAAGTTTAAATTGAGTTAACAGATTTTAGAAGGTCTGGGGTCATCCTATCTACTAGGTTAAGGGGTCCAAAACATCACTTTAATAAAAGTTTAGGTTTTTGAGTTCTAGAATTTTAATTAAATATTATACCTTTTAAGGAGTAATTAGACTTTGATTTTTATGGATTTGGAGTTTTCTAGGCAAAGTTATGAGTTTTAAAAGTTTTGGGCCCTAGTTATTGGGCCCTAATTGACCGGAGAGTTAACTTTTTTTTTAAGTTGGTTTTTAGAAATATAAAATTTTTAATAAATATTAGATTTTAATAAGAATTTAATTTTCTTTTTAGTTTACCTAATTTGGTTTTTTTTGGAATTAGTTATAGTTTTTCAAAGTTTGGATATTTAATGAATTATTAAAATTGTCTAATTAGAAATATATTAGGAATTTTGATCCAAAATTGCTCCATACCTCTTAGAAACACCTCTAAAGGTCAAGAATGACCTAAAAGGATGTTCCCTAGTGTTTGGAAATACTTTAAAATTTTTAATAATTTTTAATTATTTAATTTAATTAAAAGAATAATTTTTAATCAAAATTAAATTAAGATTTAGATTGAAGTCAAATTAAGGGGATTTTAATTGTTTTGAAATTGCTAATCAACCCTTAGTTCAAATCCTGACCATTTAAGCTATTAAATTAAATAAATTTTTGAAAATTTTAAGGGATTATATGATTTTGTTTATTTAAAATGAATTTAATATTTATTATTAATGTTTAAAACAATTAAAAGCTACTTAAAAAAATTTTAAAATGATTAATATTTATAAATAACTATTAAATTATACTAAATTAAATATTTAATTTTTTCAAATTTAAAGTAATTTAATAAGAGTAATCCTTATAAAGTTTAGAAAATAATTGAATTTTAATTTAGTTAATTCATTAATTAATTATTTAATTATTTAACTAAATAAAAATTACTAAAAATAAAAAAACATTTCTTAAATTATAATTAAATTAAAATTAAATAATTAAAAATAGTTTTTAAAT